>NC_052572.1:283326-293326 GCF_016699485.2 Gallus gallus
CAAAACCCCCACAAAACCCCCAAACCCCCCCAAAACCCCCCATTCCCACCCCTCCCCATTTCTGACCCCCCATTCCCCCCTCCATCCCCCCTCATTTCTCCCCCTTCCCATTCCAACCCCATTCCCACCCCCATTTCCATCCCCCATTCCAACCTCTCCCCATTCCCGACCCCAAACCCCCCCAATCCCCCCCCAAACCCCCCCAAACCCCCCTATTCCCCCCCTATTCCCACCCCTCCCCATTCCAACCCCATATCCACCCCCATTCCCACCCTCTCCCCACTCCTACCCCCATTTCCAACCCCATTATCACCCCCTATCCCCATTCCCCCCTCACCCCATTCCAACCCCATTTCCATCTCCCATTCCAACCTCTCCCCATTCCCACCCCATTCCCACCCCGTATCCCCATTCCAACCCCAATTTCCAACCCCCCCTCCCAATTCCTGACCCCAAACCCCCCCAATCCCCCCCCAAACCCCCCAAACCCCCCCCAAAACCCCCCAAACCCCCCCCAAACCCCCATTCCCGACCCCAAACCCCCCAAACCCCCCCCCCAAACCCCCCCCAAACCCCCCCAAACCCCCCAAAACCCCCCCAACCCCCCCCAAAACCCCATTCCAACCCCCATTTCCCCCTCCATCCCCCCCCTCTCCCCATTCCAACCCCATTCCCACCCCTCCTTCCCATTCCCACCCCCATTTCCCCCTCCATCCCCCTCCATCCCCCCCCATTCCCCCCTCACCCCATTCCAACCCCAATTTCCAACCCCCCCTCCCCATTCCCGACCCCAAACCCCCCCAAAACCCCCCCCAAAACCCCCCAAAACCCCCCAAACCCCCCAATCCCCCCCCAAACCCCCCCAAACCCCCCCCAAAACCCCATTCCAACCCCCATTTCCCCCTCCATCCCCCCCTCTCCCCATTCCAACCCCATTCCCACCCCCTATCCCCATTTCTGACCCCCATTTCCCCCTCCATCCCCATTTCCACCCCCATTCCCTCCCATTCCCCCCTCTCCCCATTCCAACCCCATATCCACCCCCTAATCCCCCCCTTTCCCCATTCCCACCCCATTCCCACCCCCATTTCCCCATCCCAACCCCATTTCCGACCCCAAAACCCCCCCAATCCCCCCCCAAAACCCCCCCAATCCCCCCCCATTCCAACCTCTCCCCATTCCCACCCCCATTTCCCCCTCCATCCCCCCCCATTTCCCCCCTCACCCCATTCCAACCCCATATCCACCCCCTAATCCCCCCCTTTCCCCATTCCAACCCCATTCCCACCCCCATTTCCCCATCCCAACCCCATTCCCGACCCCAAAACCCCCCCAAATCCCCCAATCCCCCCCCAAACCCCCCCCTATTCCCACCTCTCCCCATTCCAACCCCATTTCTGACCCCCATTTCCAATCGCTCCCCATTCCAACCCCATTTCCATCTCCCATTCCAACCTCTCCCCATTCCAACCCCATTATCACCCCCCATTCCCATTCCGAACCCCATATCCAACCCATTCCCCCCTCTCTCCATTCCAACCCCATTCCCACCCCCATTTCCATCCCCCATTCCAACCTCTCCCCATTTCTGACCCCAAAACCCCCCCAATCCCCCCCTATTCCCACCCCTCCCCATTCCAACCCCATTCCCACCCCCTATCCCCATTCCAACCCACCTCTCCCCATTCTAACCCCATTTCTGACCCCCATTTCCAATCGCTCCCCATTCCAACCCCATATCCACCCCCATTCCCACCCCCTATCCCCATTTCTGACCCCCATTTCCCCCTCCATCCCCATTTCCACCCCCTATTCCACCCCATTCCCCCCTCTCCCCGTTCCAACCCCATTCCCACCCCCCATCCCCACCATTCCCCCCTCCATCCCCCCCCATTCCAACCCCATTCCCCCCCTCTCCATCCCCAAAACCCCATTCCCACCCCCTATCCCCATTTCTGACCCCCATTTCCCCCTCCATCCCCATTCCAACCCCATTCCCACCCCCTTTCCCCTTCCAACCCCCATTCCCACCCCCATTTCCCCCTCCAACCCCCCCCTCTCCATTCCAACCCCATTTCCAACCCCTCCTTCCCATCCCAACCCCATTTCCGACCCCAAAACCCCCCCAATCCCCCCCCAAAACCCCATTCCCACCCCCATTTCCCCCTCCATCCCCCCCCTCTCCCCATTCCAACCCCATTCCCACCCCCTATCCCCATTCCAACCCCATTCCCACCCCCTATCCCCATTCCCACCCCCATTCCCACCCCCTATCCCCATTCCAACCCCATTCCCAACCCCATTCCCACCCCATTCCGACCCCATTCCCACCCCCCATTCCCACCCCCATTCCCAACCCCCCCTCCCAATTCCTGACCCCAAACCCCCCCAATCCCCCCCCAAACCCCCCCCAAAACCCCCCAAAGCCCCCCCAAACCCCCATTCCCGACCCCAAACCCCCCCAAAACCCCCACAACCCCCCCCATTTCCCCCTCCATCCCCATTCCAACCCCATTCCCAACCCCCTATCCCCATTCCCACCCCCATTCCCCCCCTCTCCATCCCAACCCCATTCCCACCCCCCATTCCCATTCCGAACCCCATATCCAACCCATTCCCCCCTCTCTCCATTCCAACCCCATTCCCACCCCCATTTCCATCCCCCATTCCAACCTCTCCCCATTTCTGACCCCAAACCCCCCCAATCCCCCCCTATTCCCACCCCTCCCCATTCCAACCCCATTCCCACCCCCTATCCCCATTCCAACCCCATTCCCACCCCCTATCCCCATTCCTACCCCCATTTCCAACCCCATTATCACCCCCTATTCCCATTTCCACCCCCATTTCCAACCCCTATTCCAACCTCTCCCCATTCCAACCCCATTCCCACCCCCTACCCCATTCCAACCCCATTCCCACCCCCCATTCCCCCCATTTCCCCCTCCATCCCCCCCAATTCCCCCCTATTCCCACCCCTCCCCATTCCAACCCCATTCCCACCCCCTTTCCCCTTCCAACCCCCATTCCCACCCCCTACCCCATTCCAACCCCCCTCTCCCCATTCCCACCCCCATTTCCATCCCCCATTTCCCCCTCCAACCCCATTCCCGACCCCAAAACCCCCCCAATCCCCCCCAAAACCCCCCCCAAACCCCCATCCCCCCCCCTCACCTCTCACTTGCTGCTCCAAGCTCAGGATCACCGCCACGGCCTGGTGCAAGATGAGCAGCTTCGTCTGCGGTTTGTCGCTCTTCAGGTGCAGCTGCACCATCCGCCCCAACTCCTTGAAGGCCTCGTTGATGTCCCTCACCCTCAGCCTCTCGCGGGCGTTGTTGGCCATCCGCCTCTCTTTCTCCCTCTCGGCTTTTTGCTCCGGGGTCAGATCCTCGTCGTCGTTATTGCTGTGGGACCCCCCCCTTTTTCAACCACCGCCCCCCTTTGCAACCCCGACCGCAAAGGAAGCCTTGCAAATCCCATGCATGCAACCCTACGACACCCTGTTGCACCTTGCACGGCGTGCTACGTTGCAATAACCCCCCCTTTGCAACCTGCAAGCGTGCAACGCCGTGCAAGGAGCCCCCTTTGCACCTTGCACGGCGTCCTACGTTGCAACCACCCCCCCTTTGCAACCTACGTGCATGCAACGCAACCATTTCCCCTCCTACTTTGCTCTTCGCCCCCCTTTGCACCTTGCAACGCGAGCTGCGCCCCCTCCGCCCCCCTCTTTGCAACCTGCAAGCGTGCAACGCCGTGCAAGGAGCCCCCTTTGCACCTTGCACGGCGTCCCGCCTTGCAATCACCCCCCCTTTGTAACCTACAAGCGTGCAACTCAACCCCGTTCCATCCTCCTTTGCTCTTCAGCCCCCCTTTGCACCTTGCAACGCGAGCTGCGCCCCCTCTGCCCCCCTCTTTGCAACCTGCAAGCGTGCAACGCCATGCAAGGAGCCCCCTTTGCAACCTGCAAGCGTGCAACGCCATGCAATGCGACCCTTTGCACTCCTACTTTGCTCTTCAGCCCCCCTTTGCACCTTGCAACGCGAGCTGCGCCCCCTCCGCCCCCCTCTTTGCAACCTGCAAGCGTGCAACGCCGTGCAAGGAGCCCCCTTTGCACCTTGCACGGTGTCCCTCGTTGCAATCACGCCCCCTTTGCAACCTACATGCATGCAACGCAACCCCTTCTCCCCCTACTTTGCTCTTCAGCCCCCCTTTGCACCTTGCAACGCGAGCTGCGCCCCCTCAGCCCCCCCCTTTGCAACCTGCAAGCGTGCAACGCCATGCAAGGAGCCCCCTTTGCACCTTGCACGGCGTCCTACGTTGCAATCACCCCCCCTTTGCAACCTACATGCATGCAACGCAACCATTTCCCCTCCTACTTTGCTCTTTGCTCCCCTTTGCACCTTGCAACGCGAGCTGCGCCCCCTCCGCCCCCCTCTTTGCAACCTACAAGCGTGCAACGCCGTGCAAGGAGCCCCCTTTGCACCTTGCACGGCGTCCTACATTGCAATCACCCCCCCTTTGCAACCTACATGCATGCAACTCAACCCCATTCCATCCTACTTTGCTCTTCGCCCCCCTTTGCACCTTGCAATGCGAGCTGCGCCCCCTCCGCCCCCCTCTTTGCAACCTGCAAGCGTGCAACGCCGTGCAAGGAGCCCCCTTTGCACCTTGCACGGCGTCCTACGTTGCAATCACCCCCCCTTTGCAACCTACATGCATGCAATGCGACCCTTTGCACTCCTACTTTGCTCTTCGCCCCCCTTTGCACCTTGCAACGCGAGCTGCGCCCCCTGAACCCCCCTCTTTGCAACCTGCAAGCGTGCAACGCCGTGCAAGGAGCCCCCTTTGCACCTTGCACGGCGTCCTATGTTGCAATCACCCCCCCTTTGCAACCTACAAGCATGCAACGCAACCTCTTCCCCTCCTACTTTGCTCTTTGCCCCCCTTTGCACCTTGCAACGTGAGCTGCGCCCCCTGAACCCCCCTCTTTGCAACCTGCAAGCGTGCAACGCCATGCAAGGAGCCCCCTTTGCACCTTGCACGGCGTCCCTCGTTGCAACCACCCCCCCTTTGCAACCTACAAGCGTGCAACGCCGTGCAAGGAGCCCCCTTTGCACCTTGCACGGCATCCCATCTTGCAACCACCCCCCCTTTGCAACCTACATGCATGCAACTCAACCCCATTCCATCCTCCTTTGCTCTTCGCCCCCCTTTGCACCTTGCAACGCGAGCTGCGCCCCCTGAACCTCCCCCTTTGCAACCTGCAAGCGTGCAACGCCGTGCAAGGAGCCCCCTTTGCACCTTGCACGGCGTCCTACGTTGCAATCACCCCCCCTTTGCAACCTGCAAGCGTGCAACGCCGTGCAAGGAGCCCCCTTTGCACCTTGCACGGCGTCCCTCGTTGCAATCACCCCCCCTTTGCAACCTACATGCATGCAACTCAACCCCATTCCATCCTCCTTTGCTCTTCGCCCCCCTTTGCACCTTGCAACGCGAGCTGCGCCCCCTGAACCCCCCTCTTTGCAACCTGCAAGCGTGCAACGCCGTGCAAGGAGCCCCCTTTGCACCTTGCACGGCGTCCCTCGTTGCAATAACCCCCCCTTTGCAACCTGCAAGCGTGCAACGCCGTGCAAGGAGCCCCCTTTGCACCTTGCACGGCGTCCCTCGTTGCAATCACCCCCCCTTTGCAACCTACAAGCATGCAACGCAACCCCTTCTACCCCTACTTTGCTCTTCAGCCCCCCTTTGCACCTTGCAACGCGAGCTGCGCCCCCTGAACCCCCCTCTTTGCAACCTGCAAGCGTGCAACGCCGTGCAAGGAGCCCCCTTTGCAACCTGCAAGCGTGCAACGCCGTGCAAGGAGCCCCCTTTGCAACCTGCAAGCGTGCAACGCCGTGCAAGGAGCCCCCTTTGCAACCTGCAAGCGTGCAACGCCGTGCAACGCAACCCCTTCTCCCCCTCCTTTGCTCTTCGCCCCCCTTTGCACCTCGCAAAGCAAGCCGCACCCTCTCCCCCCCCTTCCCACCCCCCTTTTGCCCCCCCAACCCCCCTTCCGGCCCCTAATTAACGCCGC
Organism: Gallus gallus; assembly: GCF_016699485.2. Classification (NCBI taxonomy): domain Eukaryota; kingdom Metazoa; phylum Chordata; class Aves; order Galliformes; family Phasianidae; genus Gallus; species Gallus gallus. The sequence goes on from NC_052572.1 coordinate 289,400, forward strand.
TAACGACCCTCCCCCCCCCCCCCCCCCCCCCCCCTCCGTCCCGCCGTTACCTAGACCTTGACCTCGTAATTGACTTGAGCTCCTTCTTGTCCTCGTCCAGCTTCTTGTCGTCGCCGCATTTGGCCTCCTGCGCGTTCTCGTCGCCTTCGTCGTCCGACTTCAGCTCCGAGCTGCCCGACGACACGCTCTGCCCTTGCAAACCCGCCGCCAGGCCTGCAACGGGGCCGGGGGGGTGAGAGGTGCAGGGTAGGCTGGGTGCAACGCAAGGCGAGGCCCGGAGCGATGCAACGGGAGCTGGGAGCGATGCAACGGGAGCTGGGAACGATGCAACGGGAGCTGGGAGCGATGCAACGGGAGCTGGGAGCGATGCAATGGGAGCTGGGAGCGATGCAAGGGGATCTGAGTGCAATGCAAGGCGATGGGAGTGCAATGCAAGGGGATGCGAGGGCAAAGCGAGGCCTGAGAGCTTGCAAGGCCGGCCCTGTGCGATGCAACGGGAGCTGGGAGCGATGCAAGGGGAGCTGGGAGCGATGCAAGGGGAGCTGGGTGCAATGCAAGGGGATCTGAGAGCAATGCAAGGGGATCTGAGAGCAAAGCAAGGCCTGAGAGCAATGCAAGGCCATGGGAGTGCAATGCAAGGGGATCTGAGTGCAATGCAAGGGGATCTGAGAGCAAAGCGAGCCCCGAGAGCAATGCAAGGGGATCTGAAAGCAACGCAAGGGGATCTGAGTGCAATGCAAGGGGATGTGAGGGCAAAGCGAGGCCTGAGAGCTTGCAACGTGAGCCCGGAGCGATGCAAGGCCGGTCCTGTGCGATGCAACGGGAGCTGGGAGCGATGCAACGGGAGCTGGGAGCGATGCAATGGGAGCTGGGAGCGATGCAATGCAAGGTGGGTGCAATGCAAGGCAATGGGAGTGCAATGCAAGGGGATGGGAGGGCAAAGCGAGGCCTGAGAGCAATGCAAGGCCATTCCTGTGCGATGCAAGGGGATCTGAGAGCAATGCAAGGGGATCTGAGAGCAAAGCGAGCCCTGAGAGCAATGCAAGGCCATGGGAGTGCAATGCAAGGGGATCTGAGAGCAATGCAAGGGGATGTGAGGGCAAAGCGAGCCCTGAGAGCAATGCAAGGGGATCTGAGTGCAATGCAAGGGGATCTGAGAGCAAAGCGAGGCCTGAGAGCAATGCAAGGGGATCTGAGAGCAATGCAAGGGGATGTGAGGGCAAAGCGAGGCCTGAGAGCTTGCAAGGCCGGCCCTGTGCGATGCAATGGGAGCTGGGAGCGATGCAACGGGAGCTGGGAGCGATGCAAGGGGAGCTGGGTGCAATGCAAGGGGATGTGAGAGCAATGCAAGGGGATCTGAGAGCAAAGCGAGGCCTGAGAGCAATGCAAGGGGATCTGAGAGCAAAGCGAGGCCTGAGAGCAATGCAAGGCCATGGGAGTGCAATGCAAGGGGATCTGAGTGCAATGCAAGGGGATGTGAGGGCAAAGCGAGGCCTGAGAGCTTGCAAGGCCGGCCCTGTGCGATGCAACGGGAGCTGGGAGCGATGCAATGGGAGCTGGGTGCAATGCAAGGGGATCTGAGAGCAAAGCAAGGCCTGAGAGCAATGCAAGGCCATGGGACTGCAATGCAAGGGGATCTGAGAGCAATGCAAGGGGATCTGAGAGCAATGCAAGGGGATGTGAGGGCAAAGCGAGGCCTGAGAGCTTGCAACGTGAGCCCGGAGCGATGCAAGGCCGGCCCTGTGCGATGCAATGGGAGCTGGGAGCGATGCAAGGGGAGCTGGGAGCGATGCAACGGGAGCTGGGTGCAATGCAAGGGGATCTGAGAGCAAAGCGAGCCCTGAGAGCAATGCAAGGGGATCTGAGAGCAATGCAAGGGGATCTGAGAGCAATGCAAGGGGATCTGAGAGCAATGCAAGGCCTGAGAGCTTGCAAGGCCGGCCCTGTGCGATGCAACGGGAGCTGGGAGCGATGCAACGGGAGCTGGGTGCAATGCAAGGGGATCTGAGAGCAATGCAAGGGGATCTGAGAGCAAAGCGAGGCCTGAGAGCAATGCAAGGGGATCTGAGAGCAATGCAAGGGGATGTGAGGGCAAAGCGAGCCCTGAGAGCAATGCAAGGGGATCTGAGAGCAATGCAAGGGGATGTGAGAGCAAAGCGAGCCCTGAGAGCAATGCAAGGGGATCTGAGAGCAATGCAAGGGGATGTGAGGGCAAAGCGAGGCCTGAGAGCAATGCAAGGCCGGCCCTGTGCGATGCAACGGGAGCTGGGAGCGATGCAACGGGAGCTGGGAGCGATGCAACGGGAGCTGGGAGCGATGCAATGCAAGGTGGGTGCAATGCAAGGCAATGGGAGTGCAATGCAAGGGGATCTGAGAGCAAAGCAAGGCCTGAGAGCAATGCAAGGCCATGGGACTGCAATGCAAGGGGATCTGAGAGCAATGCAAGGGGATGTGAGGGCAAAGCGAGGCCTGAGAGCAATGCAAGGGGATCTGAGAGCAATGCAAGGGGATCTGAGAGCAATGCAAGGGGATCTGAGAGCAAAGCGAGGCCTGAAAGCAATGCAAGGGGATCTGAGAGCAATGCAAGGGGATGTGAGAGCAAAGCGAGGCCTGAGAGCTTGCAAGGTCGGCCCTGTGCGATGCATTGGGAGCTGGGAGCGATGCAATGCATGCTGGGTGCAATGCAAGGGGATCTGAGTGCAATGCAAGGGGATCTGAGAGCAAAGCGAGGCCTGAGAGCAATGCAAGGGGATCTGAGAGCAATGCAAGGGGATCTGAGAGCAATGCAAGGGGATGTGAGGGCAAAGCGAGCCCTGAGATCAATGCAAGGCCATCTTTGTGCAATGCAAGGGGATGTGAGAGCAATGCAAGGGGATCTGAGAGCAAAGCGAGGCCTGAGAGCAATGCAAGGGGATCTGAGAGCAATGCAAGGGGATGTGAGGGCAAAGCGAGCCCTGAGAGCAATGCAAGGGGATCTGAGAGCAATGCAAGGGGATCTGAGAGCAATGCAAGGGGATCTGAGAGCAATGCAAGGCCTGAGAGCTTGCAAGGCCGGCCCTGTGCGATGCAATGGGAGCTGGGAGCGATGCAACGGGAGCTGGGAGCGATGCAAGGGGATCTGAGAGCAATGCAAGGGGATCTGAGAGCAATGCAAGGCCTGAGAGCTTGCAAGGCCGGCCCTGTGCGATGCAATGGGAGCTGGGAGCGATGCAAGGGGAGCTGGGTGCAATGCAAGGGGATGTGAGAGCAATGCAAGGGGATCTGAGAGCAAAGCGAGCCCTCAGAGCAATGCAAGGGGATCTGAGAGCAATGCAAGGGGATCTGAGTGCAATGCAAGGGGATGTGAGGGCAAAGCGAGGCCTGAGAGCAATGCAAGGCCATCCCTGTGCAATGCAAGGGGATCTGAGAGCAATGCAAGGGGATCTGAGAGCAAAGCGAGGCCTGAGAGCAATGCAAGGGGATCTGAGAGCAATGCAAGGGGATGTGAGGGCAAAGCGAGGCCTGAGAGCAATGCAAGGGGATCTGAGAGCAATGCAAGGGGATCTGAGAGCAATGCAAGGGGATCTGAGAGCAAAGCGAGGCCTGAGAGCAATGCAAGGGGATCTGAGAGCAATGCAAGGGGATGTGAGGGCAAAGCGAGGCCTGAGAGCAATGCAAGGCCATCCCTGTGCAATGCAAGGGGATCTGAGAGCAATGCAAGGGGATCTGAGAGCAAAGCGAGGCCTGAGAGCTTGCAAGGCCGGCCCTGTGCGATGCAACGGGAGCTGGGAGCGATGCAACGGGAGCTGGGAGCGATGCAATGGGAGCTGGGTGCAATGCAAGGGGATCTGAGAGCAAAGCGAGCCCTGAGAGCAATGCAAGGGGATCTGAGAGCAATGCAAGGGGATCTGAGTGCAATGCAAGGGGATGTGAGGGCAAAGCGAGGCC
>NC_052572.1:1928326-2058326 GCF_016699485.2 Gallus gallus
AATTGTAATTCTGGGTTTAAGCTGGGCTGGTGGTGGAGCACCAAAAGCATGGGGAAATGTGATCAGGGTGTCCACCTGTGTGATGGGGCCCATGGGCACACAACAGGTCCATTTATTATTAGGGCTAGTTCATAGCTTTCCCATCATGTCTTGCTGTGCCAGGACACGATGTGTGGTCTCTTTTCAAAGCCAAGCATGGGTGCATCTTCAAAAGTGATGTCTGGAAAGGCTGTGGATGATAATGCCTAAGGCCAGTGCTTCATGGATTTCTTACCTGTAAGCCCCAGGCACCAGTAACATGATTCCATTCATATCCACTGCATCTGGATATCCTTATGGCATCATTTAGCAAAAGTTCCTTAGGTTGAATTTGTGTGATTCTAGGTTTCTCACCCAGTTACTCCAGTGCAGAAAGTTGGCTTTTTTTTTTTTTTTCATTTCCTTAAAGCTGCAAATCTCTGTCAAGGGACTGAAATACAGCCTAATTGAAGTTTTCTCCTAGAGACAGCAGAAATGTGTTCCTCTGAAAGTGTGCCTTTACTTTGTCCAGTCTGCCACACTATTTTGTTGGCTTTTATTAGGCTACTTTACCCAAACAAAGCAGTTCCTATTTTTGCATATTTTCTGCTTAGCTCCAGACTGAGTTTCCCATTCCTTAAACTCCTCTCACTCTTCCCTAAAATAAAAATGGAAAACATTGGAGAAATCTTGCCTCCCAGTGGGAATGGGTTGTGCCAGTCTGGGACTACAGAGGCACAGATTAGGGCTACAGAAATGAATGTTTCACAGATTGTCTAAGAAACTGTACGTAGGGTGATACTGAAAAGCGTGAAGGATAAGAAATACTCAGCTGAAATTTAGCCTGAATTTCTGTGGATTTAAGATTGGGTTGGAACCGGACAATTTTTAAGCTCTCTTCAACATCAAACCATGCTGTGATTCAATAAAATGCAACTTCTGTAGGAATACTCTCAGCAAAATTCAATAAATTATTTTATGCTGGGAGATGGGACCATTCTACCAGCTCTTGGGAAACCAACCACAACATCAAGAACAAAGTACAGGTGTGATGAACCCCAGAGCAAAACCCGAACTCCTTGCTCCCATCTGGACACCAGTCTTCTCCAAGCTCTGGTCTTTGCTTCCCTCCATCTCCTTTTTATTCTGCTGGGATTGGAGCAGAGATATTTTTTTTCCTTTGTTTTTTTGCATAGCTGTGATTTCTTGGTGTATGGTGATGGGCATGATGATGATCTCTCCCACTACCAAATTTCCTCTCCCAAGCTCAGCGCTGAGGACCGTCACCAACGTTTAACATTATGTTAATCCCTTCCTCACTTGGAGCCTGGCCAGTTCATTTTCATGCTACACTGCTCGTTTCCAGCTTCTAAAATAGTTTTAAAGTTGCATTAAATAAAGAATGGATGTAAAAATCAAATTAATTACTGGCCACTCCATGCTACTTAATTTTAAGACTCCCATTCCACCAGTATTTCTTGTAAGCACAACAAGCTTCAGAGTGCCAGGATAGCTGTACTGCTCTTAAATATGTTGATTAGAGACAAATGTAAAATGGGGATAAGTGTTGGAATATTGATTTGCAGTATTATTTGGAGCAGTTATCTGCAGTTTTACAGAAAGCATCTGCAACCTGAGGTAGCACCTCAGGTAGTACCTTAGGTAGCAAAGAAGAAAGAATTGAGGGATTTGCCTCTTGAATTAGAATTAACTGTCAGCTGTACTTAGAATCATAGAAAGGCATCATAGAATGACTGGGTTGGAGAGGACTTTAAAGATAATCCAGTTCCAACCCCCTACTACAGACATTTCTGTAGCTAAATAAAAATAATAATCACCAAAACATTCAAGCTCCATTAGACAGAGAAATATTACAATCTGCTATTTTTGTCCCAAGGAATTGTTGAACTTTAAAACTGTTATTTTAGTTGTAGTTTGTATGTTCATTCACCACAAAATTCCAGGGACTGTGAACAATACGAATTTGCTAAAAAATATGGGTTTTTTTCACTTGATGGATTTTCAAGGCAGGTGTAGGTTTTTGGTGGGAGAAGTGCCCTAGATAACGTTCCTTGCCAAGTCATTTTTCTTCTATTCAACTCAGATCTGCCTGTACAACACTGGGGAGAGATCCCTTCTTTCTCTTCTCCTCCTCTTCTTCCCTTCCCTTCCCTTCCCTTCCCTTCCCTTCCCTTCCCTTCCCTTCCCTTCCCTTCCCTTCCCTTCCCTTCCCTTCCCTTCCCTTCCCTTCCCTTCCCTTCCCTTCCCTTCCCTTCCCTTCCCTTCCCTTCCCTTCCCTTCCCTTCCCTTCCCTTCCCTTCCCTTCCCTTCCCTTCCCTTCCCTTCCCTTCCCTTCCCTTCCCTTCCCTTCCCTTCCCTTCCCTTCCCTTCCCTTCCCTTCCCTTCCCTTCCCTTCCCTTCTTAACGATTGTGATTCTGTATTTGATTTATTATTATTTTTAATATTACTGCGTTTGTTTAATATCACTTTGGTTGTGTGTTGAGGGCCTCCCAATCAATATGGCAGCCAACCATTACCTTTCAAACCAATGCAAGTTTATTTATGTTCATTCTTATGTGAAGGAGAAGGACGGCAGCTTTAAATCACAGCAGTAAAAGCAGACCCCGCAGTGGTGCAGAAGGGGTTACACCTGCACAGCCATTCTTCATGACACAACTTCTTCCAGGACCCACACAAAAACTTATTAAGCGGCCGCCTGTCACCTCTCCTTAATAAATAAGAATCTCTTTTCAGCCTCTTTGTCTCCTTCACCTCTGGGGCCGGCGTCCTGTAAACACACTGCCAATTAAACCTCGCGTCTAGCAAGGCCACCGCTAATGAAAAGCAATAGAGAATTCACTGCCTTTTAATGAGGAAAACATGGCTTTTTACAGGGAACAATTTATTGGGCCAATTCCCCCCGTCCATCACCCTGGGGAGCCGCTGCCTTTTTTACCCCCTGTTTGTTACTTTGTCAAGCGCGTGTAAAATTGCGCGCTGAACACAGAGGTGAAGGCTCTGACTCAATTTACGGTGTGACATCTCTGATCTCGCTCCCCGGATCAGTAAGCGATCCTGGCAATGATATGCATGGAAATTAATTACTGTGCCCGCCAGCGATGCAGCAGGGCCCGCCGTTGATAATAGCTCAGTTTGCAGGAGTTTGTTAGAGGGGCGGTGTGTCTGCTTCTGTTTGCTCACACGCAGACAATGTCAGCGACGCGCGAGCCAACATCACGCCGCGTCCGCGCGAGCTGCCAGGTACCCTTGGAAAAGGCACCGGGAAATGGGAGGCGTGCGGTGATGCTGTGGGTTTTGGAGAGTGGAAAGGCACTCCATTTAAGCAACAGAGATTCTTACCGAGCTTAGACAATTAGTGTGATGTATATCCGAATGAAAAATGGATGGAGTGGTCGAATTGTGCATAAAGCAATTTGGTGAATAAACTCTGTCTAAATACCTCCGGGACCATATCGTCCATGGGTTAGCTCCTTTGGCTTTACAGCTCCTTTTTCCTAAGCTTTGCATTCCAGAGCTCTTGGCTGTGGTGTTCTGTCTGCTCCTGCCAAGTAGCATGCTTTTGCTGGTGGTTGCAGCAGGTTTACTTGGCATTATTCTCAGTGGTTCAGGATACAAAGGGACCATGGCTCATCCAAAGGACATTTATGACAGTGGCTCACCTGCTGCTTTTAGGGAAAGAGCAAAACTTCCCCAAAGCCTTGTGGGACTCTCCTTGCACCAGGCTATCAGGCAGTATGGTCCATGAGCATTCTTGCACCCCTTCCCGGAGCACCATATCCACCTGGGGAGTAGTGAAACCAGTCCTTTTCTGTGGGATAGGTGGGAGGATGGGAGGACAGAGGGAGGGGTGCATGGATGGACAGATGGATGGATGGATGAATGAATGAATGGAAGGATGGAGGGAGGGGTGGGAGGGATGGAAGGATGAAGGAAGATATAGAGATACAGAGGGATAGAGGGAAAGAGGCGTTCAGAGATGGAGAGATGGAGGGATGGAGGGATGGAGATCAGGGCCACAGCTCCCTGTCTCTGTCCATTCCCTGTCCCACCTCTGCTGCTCCTGGCAGATTTTGTACCTTGGTTTTCTGGCTGTGGAATAAAGGAGAACACAAAGATTCAGTGTGCTAACAGAGACACCAACAGAGGCAAGCCAACTCATCCAAGCAGGGTCATTGCATGCCTTCAAGGTAGTTTCATTCAATATTTGATGTATTTTTTATTATACAATTTCTTAACCCTTTAGTGATGCCCTTTCCTGTTTGGTCCTCAGAGCATTTTCATCCTGGTGGACTTAATCTGGAATCATACACAGCTCTGTTTCCACTTTGCTGACCTCCTGATGACCTCTCTGTTTGGCCATTGCTTTACCAACATATTTCAATTGCTTTTTTATGTTTCCATTTAACTGATACCCTTCAAAATTACAGTTGGAATGGATAATCTTGGAAGTCTTTTACAACCGTAATGATTCTATGGTTCCATGAAAAATCATATTTTTCTTTATTTCTCGGCCATTCCGTAGAATCATAGAATCCTCCATGTTGGAAAAAATTCTTAAGATAAACAAGTTTTGTATATCTTTAGAGACTTTGTTCCTTCTATGACCTTAAAGGGTATCATAATGTCTTTTGGGGATCGAATAAATACAGTTTATTACTCAGGGTTCCCCTTCAGCTCCAAACTGAGCTTTGGGGTACCAATGCAAATAGGGGTGATACTGCACTTGGTCCAAAAACGGTGGGATTCCTCCCAGAAGAAAATGCACTCAAAAGAACAGGGAACACAGCCCCAGGGTGGGCTTTTGAAGTCACTACATGCAACCCAAGCTATTTCCTAGTTGGTTCTTCCTATTTACCCCCTGCTAGTGAAATCTAGAAACTGCCTCATCTATAGAAAAAGCCCAAGATTATTCCAAAGGTTTGGAAAAAAAAAATAGTGGTGGTGGGATTGCTGTGAAAGATCATTTCTTTCTTAATGCGTCTGTTATATTCGGCTGCTTTAGCAATTAAACTTTTCCTTTATTTGTTACCCCTACAGACCTCTGGTTAGAATAGGATCCTGAAGTTGAGTCCGCCAGAGCATTGGGCTTACATGATTCAATTAACCTTTAAGGTAGCTCTGGAAGTTGGTACTCTAGGAGATCCTTTTGTTAATTGGCAGCCTGACACAGACAATTAAGTTTGATCAGATGAAGAGGGCATCGGGGACGTCATTAGCATACTGTACTGAAGACTACGTGGTGTGTAAAAGTTGTTTAATTTCTGCCAAGGAAGAGAGCGGGGGGCTGGGGGGACCCTCCTTGCACATCCAGCATTTTGCTTATTAAATATTTCATTTCCCTTGCCATAAGCGTTGAATGTTCCCATTTTTTACCCCTCCTTTTTTGGTTTCTTCCCACTGCAGTGAAATCCACTGAATGCTCGTTCCTCTCTTATTAAAACTTCTGCACCCATTGGAGATATTGCATTAAAACAAAACAGAACAGCCACAAAACCATAACAAAACAGTGAGACCAGCAGAGAGATTTACTTCAGAAGGGACTGAAGGGTACAAGCCCACCACTGGGTGGGAGTACTCATTGTCTTGGGAGAGCCCAAATAGGTTCTTCCCACTCCGGTGTCCCCAAAGATATTCCAGTTGGTTGCAGAGTCCAGTGCATCTCTGTTCCCCAAGACAGTGCACAGCTACAGGGCAGTAGATGAAACCAAACCACATTTCCTGAAAAACAGAGCAATCCTCCCAACTTTCTACCTGAGAACTGGAGAAAAGGCACCTGGAAAGGGAACAAGGGACGTAAAGCCCCAAAGACACGTGGCATAGGAAGTTTCCATCTATACATTACATGGACAAATTCTCTCATTAGACTCACGCTGTTTCTCCAGCAATTATATATATTGCATGATTCTTATAGCATTAGCCTTGCTACATAAGTCATTGATGTGCTATGACTGTGATAGCAGCAAATGGAGATCCTTGTGCTAATAATATCAGTGAGATTTTAGTCCTAATCCAGCAAGACATTTTTAGTCCTCTACTGCCATAACATCATGTAATGGAAAACTAATGGGAAGCTGCAGTGCAGAATGAGCATGTTGTGCTGTCTCACTGGCTAGATGTGCTGCGTTAAGGGTGTAGAGGAAGAACAACAGGCTGAAGATTAATCCAGACTTCTGTCCAACAGTGAGCAACAGTCAAAGCCGTGAGGAGGAGATAGAAACAGGACGAGCTCACGACATCTTCTCTCCAATCTCTGCTCAGAATGGGAAATTCAAGATTTTCATTTCATAGAATCAAGGAATCACAGAATGCCTCAAGTTGGAAGGAATCCATAAGGATCATCTTGTCCAACATCTGAACTGTAAGCAGGGAAGCAAGAAAAGTAATCCTCCTTTGTCAGACACGGTCCTAGTGTGAAGGCCAGCAAGTCAGTGGCAGAACTTTGAGCCTTGCATGTCCAATGGATATCTGCTACTAAGATCCCAGGGAACTTGGTTCAGCTTGGTTAACACTGGTCTCCAAAAGATGACAGCATCCATGGAATCTCAAGGACTAGATCTTGCTCTGCCTTCTCTGGAGTAGCTAATTCTCTTCAAATCCTTCTATGAGAACACTTATGGGTAAAAATCTTTGCAGCCCCGTAAGCCTTATTTTAAATTTGTGTGCTCTTTGTAGTATTGAAGTACTATAGGGAGAGATGAGCTGCAGGGACCCAAGTGGAGACAGGGGCCATATCCTTCCTTCCATGGTGGATGGTATCTTGAGGTCATCTCATGCTCCGTACACCCAAGTTGGTCATCATGTCTGAGATCAAACCTCTAGGAGGTGATGCAGTGTTTCGGGCTGCCCATGTCATGTTCTATGTTGTCAAAGAGCATAAACAGAGCTGTAAAAATGGAGCCAAATGAGACTATGTCTTATCTTTGAAGATGACAGGTGAAACTATGGGAAAACACTTCCTTTCATTTGACTAAAGATTTGCAAAGCTTTAAGGAATCCCTTCATATAATTATAGAATCATTAAGGTTTAAAAAGGCTACTAAGAGCACGAAGTCCAACTGCCAACCCATCACCACCATGCCCACTGCTGTTGTCACTTACACAGTTAAAAGAATTGTTTTTCCCCCTCCAGGTAACTTTTGTCTCATTGCTGCAAAAGTCTGCTTAGGTTTTCGGTGTAATGGTAAGAAATCTGGGACAGCAACCCTCACCTGGAAAACAGCACAAAGATACACTCTATGAAGTGAAGTATAAAACCTATGAAGTTTTAGTTGATTCCGTGGGAAAAAAAAATGGAAAAAGTGGAAATTTCATGAGATTAGTCAATATCTGTTTGTATGTCATACAAAATGGCAAGGAAAGGGATAGAGAAGGCTGAGACTCATGGGTTTTTACAACTGGGCACTCACTGATCTCATAGAATCATACAAGCACAGAATCTTTTGAGCTGGAAGGGACCTTTAAAGGCCATCAGGTCCAACGACCTGCAGTGCACAGGGATGTCTTTTTTTCCTTCCTTTAAAGCATAAAGGAATAACACTTGAGTTGTATAGGCTGTACAGTTTCATTAAGATGACATAACATCTTGGATAGATGATAATTTTATAATACCTTTGCATGCCACTGCTATTACTACTGTGCTGCTTTATGACGATGTTAATATACAGATGTTGCTTTAATCTGTTTTTTAATTTACTTTGTATATCCCCTACGTACATTTTGTCGTAAGGTAGTTTATTTTGCAGCAGCTCATTTATTTTAAAAGTTGGAGTTTTTTTATGCCACTGCTAGCATGCTAATGACATTTATACGTGTGTTCTCCTTAATCTCTCCCCTAGTTGCCTGGTACAGAGCACAGATACGATCATTTCTCTGATGCTTCTAAGTGCTAAAAACTGTTTTATTAGAGGTTTTATTTTAGGGTTTCATTTTTTACTGGGAGGTTTACTAAATACTGCTCGGCAGCATTGTATTAAGGTGTTGAATGTCTTCCCTGTGCTTTCTCACATCCTTTCGTTATTACCCTCTTTCCAAGAACTTGGTTCTCTCTAGGAAGCTCTTAGGGATGAATTTGTAGATGGTCACATACCTACAAATGGACACTTATCGAATCCCCAGACACCACATCTGAATCTGGATTTAAAAATTCACATATTTATCATAAGCCAGGGCTAAGACGTAAGAAAAAGACTTGTGTTGACTTGGAGCAGGGCTATTTTAGGTGTTCTTTGGAGAAAGTAGATCAATTTGGAGAATAAGGCTGGCACAAAAAAAAATGGGGCATACAACCTGGATTTCTGGCCTCGGCTGGATTACCCCAGCAGCATCTATATGTGTGTTTGTTGCAGAGATGACATGAAGTCCCGTTTCAGAAGGGGCTTTGTGCAGTGCCAAGAAGTGTGATGGAGGTGACGTGCATGGTGTAGGAAGCAGGAGGGTGCAGCACACTTCTGAACAGCTTCCCATGCTGGACCTCTTGAATTCTGTCTAATTAAATCTGCTGCCCAGGATGTCACCAAATTAGCAAAAGAACAAGTTGCATTGAGTTTGGTGGGATGACTGTGGTGCTTCATCTCAGCACCTTGCTGCCCCATGGCAATGGCTCCATCTCCTGCTCTGCCTTGGTAAGAGCAAAGCTTCTCCTGAAACAAGGATAAATGAGCAGCCTCCCCTCCAGGGGATCTGGTTCCACTGCTTCTGTTTGCTGAAGCTCTCCCACCTCCATGGGGAGACCTCCTCACTTCCTTTAAAAAAAGCATTTTGGGAGAGGCAGGAGTATTTTTCCCATAACTTGGTGGGATGGAGCTTGAGGAACACTGCCTTAGGTGGCTTCACGTCGCCAAAATGTATTTGCTATCTGATGCTGTGGGCTTTGGAAGGCCTGCTGTTCCCAATTGTCCATTGCATATTAAGGATGGTTATAGCCATGAAGACTTTTCTATTTATTTGCTCCCTTTTCCCTGTGACTTTATTATGCATGAGCAGCTTGACTGTGATCCTTCTCTTGTTTTACATTTTGCATTCATTAAAAACCAGTCATCTGCATATTTTGTGAACCCTCGGGGGTCTATTCCCCCCTTGATGCATGCGTGCCAGTCCCATTAGCATGGATGGGAATTAGAAGATCATGCTGAAGGAAAACACAGCACCCCTCCCCCTACTTCTCCCCTTCCTGCTCAACCAGGACATTTAAAAAAAAAAAAAAATCATTACATAGAATATTCACTTTATGTTTGAAAAAAAAAAAAAATAGGAAAGAAGACAGGAAGGAAAACTTGACCGTGCATCTCAGGAGATTCTCCTCATTGCCCCAGGCTGGAGGCTGCACAGACAGAAGGCGTAAATCATTTTGGCATCGCCAACATTCGTAACTGTGTTTTTCTCAGTAAGTAAAGGGGCTCTCATTTCCCTTACTCCAAAAATGGTGCAGCATCTGGTCCTTGTGGCTTCCTTGTGACAATGTTGAGGGTGTGGATAACGGAGCTGTGGTGTTTTCCTAAAACTGTCACCAAAAGGGACAGACACTCCCTGACCACCTCAGGGTTGGTCCTTCACTGTGCTGAGGACCACAGCCCTGGTGATGTGGTGGTGGTGGATGGGGAGGCTTGTCTCACCATTGTGCCATTTGCTCCTGCTGATGGCACGTGCTGTGCAGTTTGCCTCCCTGCCTACAAAGCAGTGATTTTTTCCATTTTGATTCAAACTATCCATGCATGTTGGCCTCTGGTGGAGGGATGCACATATCTCTGTCTCATCTCTGCCTTATCTTTGAGGGTTAGAACAGCCGTGTTTCTCCATCCAGACAAAAGTTTTGTGTAAACCCTCCCCTGCTCCTCTGTGTTCCAAGTTTGACAGTTCCTCGTTTCACATGTGTGTGCACAGGGAGACACACAGAGAGATGAATTTATTTTCTCCATTGTTAAAGCTTCAGCATTGCCCTCAAATCATTCTGACACAAAGGCAATGCGGCTCGCTTCACCAAACAGCACATTTTGCCCTGAGCAAAGACACTTTCCCATGCATGGAATGATCTCCCACTGTTTCCCATAAGAGCACTGGGCTGGATGGAGAAATGGAATCAAAAGATTTCCAACACAACAGCCCACTCGAAACAACTGAAATAAATGTGTGCTCGAGCTGTGGCTGGGCAGCACAGTTTGGAGCCAGGTGTAATGTGTGGAACTCGGCAACAACCTTGTTCCATCACTGCTGTCATGATTTGGAACATCCTATGTTTGACTGAGCACAACGCTCATCGTGACATCATGGTGTTTCCTAGGAGGAGCAGGTCCATGCCCGTGTACTTGCACAGTCATTCGTGAGTTGTATGACATGGATCATGGCAGATTTGGGAACAACGGGTACTTTACAAGGTCAGTCACGTAGATGGAGCCCATCTTGCCTGGTCAGTGGGGGGTGCAGAGGGAGGGATGAGTGGTGTTGGAGAACGAGGCTTGTGGCGGGTGTTGCACTCAGTGATCCTTATGGGTCCCTTCCAACTCAGGATATTCAGTGATTCACTGAAATAAAGCAAGCTAAACCAAAACCAATGGGAAATGGCTTTACTGGAGGCAGTATCTTTCTTTGCCATTCCTGAACCAGTTTTTTAAGAGAACAAGTCTCCATTTAGCTAAAAGATGCGAGCTAAATGGCATGAGTGGTCTTTGTGTCTGCAGCACACTACATCCCAGCCTTGACTCAGCTATTTGTAAGAGTAAACCAGTAATGGTCCCATAAGAAAGGCAAGCAAGTTCTTAACAGGAGTTTGAAATGGGGAAAGGAGATGAGCGGAAGAACATTTATTCCCAAAATAAAGCATCGCATTCATCTTGAATATATGGAGAGTGCATGGAGGAGAGGAGGCGTTCACTTTGTTAAATATTTACTGCTCAAGTATTACTTCACAGAACATTTCTGGAGCTTTAGCTAAGCAGGATGCAGTAATTGTAAATGCTCAATAGGACCATTTGCAGAGTACCTTGTTCTGAAATGGGAATTAAAGCAAGGCAGAGAGAGCTCTGTAAAGTTTGACTACTAAAAGCATTGCTCACAAAAACACAGCTCCCAGGGACCAGCCATCATCTCATCTCACTGGTATGTCTAGGACAGGAGTTCCTCTCCATTAGCTGGTATACAAAAGCCCTGGAGATGAGCAGGGTAACCAGTAAGCTCCTTTTGGATTGGTAGGAACCAGAGGTGCAAAGCAAGGCATCGATAAGATGTACCCAGCATTCCCCCCATATCACATTTACTATCTGTGGAAATGACCTACGCTTTGAGTGATTTTAACTCACTGCCATCCTCCCTGCAAACTGCAGGGCTTGGGTCTAGCATCACCCCGATGGTGATGGCACCTTCTCCCCAGCACTCGAGGCTTCTGGCATAGATGGAGTTAAACCACAGAATATTCACAGCCATACAAGTATTGAAAGTCACCAGAAACAAAGGAGTATCTTGCTAATCTGTGTGAGACCCCTGCAGAATGTATCTCCTTGTAGATACAAAACCAAAGACAACATTATCCTGGTTTCTATGACATGGAAAATGCTTGATTTTTGCTTGGGAAGAGGCTATAGCCAAGTATGCAGAGAAAGCATCCTAAAAGGTGTAGAAATGGATGAAGAAATAGGGAGAGCCAACTGACACACTTTCATGATACCTGAATCAAGCAAAACTGTCCACGAGTAAATGGAGGGCAGGTCTACTACATCAAGGAGATGATGCCAGCATCTGTAGCGTGCATCCTTCTCCTGCACTAGTCCTAGCCACAAATTAAGGGCTGTGAATCCACCTTTCATCTTTAAAATACCAATGCACTCTAAGGCTCATTCAGTGATACTTCCTCTGAACTCCTTCCCAGCTTTCTCAGATTTCCATTTCCTTGAGCAACTTGAGCTAAATGCAATGCCTCTGTGCAAAGCGCCTCCCTTCCATGAGCTCACCCGTCTCCCCTTGAGCACTGGCAGCCTTTGAGCATCCAGTGTGACTTAAGGAAGCCAGGCGTGACAAATAAGGACGAGTTGGATTTTTTTTTTTTTAAATTACAAAGTGCAAAACACATTGGCGGCTCATTCTGATTCACAAATACACTGGAGAAACTTGTAACCTAGGAACGTTCTGTGAGGTGGAAGAAGAGCACAAAGTCTGTTATGCCTCAGGAAGCACACAGCTCCCTTGAACTTCCAAAACTTACACCATGCAGGGCAGGTGTGTGATACAGCCCAAGTTCAGGGAATGCAGTCCTTGCTGGGGAATTGCTGCACTGCAGCCCACTGCTATGATTTGAGTCACTTCAGACGTCTGAATAGCATCCAAAAACTAAAAAAAAAATCATGAAACTATTTTTGAGATCTCACTCTATACAGAGAATTGTAAAAACAGACCCCTCATATCCTATGGAATGTCACTGCTCTTTTAATCTCCATGATCGTCTCTCAATCTGTGTAGGCTTTATGCCATTAAAAATAAACATTTGATAAAAATCTACCATTTTTGTTTCTTCTTTCCTTGTGTTGTGGTTGCATGTGTCCTTGTTCTTCAACAGCAAGATTCTGAAACTCACTTTCCTCAATCTTGCATTCCTAATCCTTCCCTTCTGTGTCTAATAATACAGCTGAGCTCATCTTGGGCCTTTCCTCCAGAGGAACAAGAATGTAATTTGGAGTTCTTTATTTTTAACTGCCTACATCTTTTCTCAAAAAAAATTTCAATGAGCTAAGAATATTTGACGTATTAGTGATCTTTAACTTTCTGTCATATTTCCTTGAAATTCTTCAACAACTTCAGAGGTTATCAGCCTCATTTCCTTGAGCAACTTAGTTAAAAGTGTTATTTTGAAATCATGCTATTTTTTTTTCTTCTTGTTGGAATATGCTCTGAATAATCTATGCACAGAACAGCAAACTCAGAAATATTCTAACACCATGAACTGGAATCAAATCTCGCAGTATGTTACATACTCCAGCACAAAGCACAAAACAGGAGAGAGTTTTCCAGATTGCACATGGCACAGCTTGGTTAATCAGGGTTTTACTGGAAAGTTAAACATTTACCTCTGTAGTACACTGAGAGCAGCCCAGCAGGGAAGGAC
The DNA here is from genome assembly GCF_016699485.2 of Gallus gallus. Lineage (NCBI taxonomy): Eukaryota > Metazoa > Chordata > Aves > Galliformes > Phasianidae > Gallus > Gallus gallus. The sequence continues at coordinate 1,941,454 of NC_052572.1, forward strand.
TTGTGAATTCTGGTGGATGAAATGCTTGACAGTCAACAGTGTGCACCTGCAGCCCTTAAGACCAACTCTACCTTGGCTTGCAAAAAAAGAGGGGTGGCCATCAGGGTGAGGGAAGTGACTGTCCCTCTCTATCCAAGGCAGTGTAGATGATCTTTAAGGTCCCTTCCAGCCCAAACCATTCTATGAATCTACGAATTACCTTAATCATCCCATCAGGTGGTCTCATCAAAGAACAGAGGACTTTTTTGTAAGATATTTTCTATAAAACCATGTGTTAAACAAACCTCCACCACTAGAGTGATTTTTCAACCTCCAGAGTCCGACTTATCCTCCTTTAATAAACAAATGACAAAGGTCCACCTTTGCCCATGACAAATATCCTTAACTTTCTACATTTGTAGTGGAGGGTTGTGAGAAAGGCTCCCACTCCATGAGCAAGGCTGGCAGGCCTTTAGTACTGAGGAAATGAAAGAGGGTGATAACTGCAGGGAAATGTGTGTAATGGGGGACATCGAGGCCTTGGAGTGTGTCCAAAGAAGGATAAGGATGATGGCCTTAAGTTTGCCAGAGGAGATTCAGGTTGTATATTGGGAACTGTTCCTTCTCAGAAAGAGTGTGATGCAGTGGCACAACTGCACAGGGAGGTGGGGGAGTCCCCATCCCTGCAGATATTCCAGAACCATGGAGATGTGGCACTAGCAGACATGGTCAGTGGGAATGGTGCAGGTTGCAGCCAGTGTATATCCCCACTGATGCGACAAGTTTGCTCAGCCTGGATTATTTTCCAGCCAGAATTACATAGCACAGAGTTGTCTGAAAGCACAGGAGCCCTCTCTTGCTCTGCTGCAGCCTGGGTAGGCAGAAGGCGCATTAGGAAATGGCTCAGATAATGTTAAGGAGGATGGATTTGTGATTATGTCTCTCTGACCCACCTGGTAGTCTGCCCTTGGAGCTCTACTTAACAGGTCTTCCCTGTGTCTTTGGAAGCCATTAATTTTGTGGCCAAGTCCCTGAACTCTCTTTTCCCGTTCCTTCTTTCTTGCATAGAGCTGTTTGCTTCTCTGCCATCCCATCATCTGGTGAACACTTGCTCAAGGACACCGCGGAAGATTTGTGCTAATAATGAAAAGCTTGAAGGGGGCAAGAGATTTTGCCCAGGAAATTAATGTACATCAACCAACCCTACTGTGTTGCTATCCCATGGAGAAGAGCGAAACAATAACAGAAAGACTGGCTAACTGGTTTTGAGGGGTCGTGGACACGTGAATTAATGCCCTACTCATCTCAGCAAGATTGTCTGTACATTCGAGAGATACAGGGTTTTAAAGTGTTTTCTTCTTTATACATTTCTACTTTGCAAAGAGATTTTTCAAGTTTTTCCATCTCCTTTTGCCGTATATCGATAACCAGAAAAATTTTCCGTGCTGCTTCTTTGCTTTCTATTGGGATATTCTCAGCAGTCAGTGGGGACTGTTTCTAGGTTTGGGGGTGGGTGGGCTTTTTTTTCTTGCATGCAAGTGTTTCTCCTTGCACCACAAAGCACTTGAAGGGGGCAGACCCTCGTGCATTGCATAAGAGTGTCCCTCCACGCGTTAATGTGGGTCTGCGCCGTGCCATGCCGCGAACATAATGTGTCCTCCCAGGGACAATTTGCATAAAGGATAAATAAGAGAATCACAATGTGAAGTTTATTCATTTTTAAATCCTGCAGCGTTTGTGATTGAAGGCCCAAGCTCAGATGTTTTCCTGATGTGTACCATTAAGAGTCAGGGCTCTGCCTAATGTCTCTTCTGTTTCTGCAGGGGGACGTAATGTGCAGTATTTCTCTGCACTGGAGGATCATTTTCAGTGTGTACCACTCGGCAAGGGAGTGACGAACTGCAGGCTGCATTATCTTGTACCGGGCCCACTCTCCTTAATTTGCTGTAACCGAGCCAGCACATTAAATACAAAACATATTGATGTTCTCTGAGAGCCCTGGAGGGTCTTTACCCTTCCTTGTCAAAGGAACTGCACAATCCAGGAGGAAAGAAAAAGGCATTTTGCCACGGTGAAAATAGTTGTGCTGCTGGCACGCTGCGGCTGACATAATGTTGCGCTTCCATTTACTTCACTTAGAGGGGAAAGTTGTAACAAAAGGCATTTTATCTCCTAACAGAGGATCAGAGACAGCAGAGAGAGTATGAACACCGGCTTAGGGGATGTGCGTAGCAAAGGCATTATCCCACACGTGGGCATGGTGGGGATGGGTTGGGGTTGGACTGGGTGATCTCAGTGGTCTTTTCCAGTCTTAATGATTCTACAAAGGGATTTGGTGAGGACAGCTCTGGTGACCCCATGGTTGACGTCTGGTGGTGGAAGGGGCACCACAGGCAGCAGCTGGTATGGGGCATCCTGGTGATCATCTGATAAAGGTTAGTGGTCCTGAGCCAACACGGTGATTTACTTCAGATCATGTTAGGTGACAAACTTGTTTCCCTTAGAGACAGACAAAATCACCAATCTGTGTTGCTGGGGAGAAGTAAAGCATGATCTGATTGTGTCACCAGAAGGAGATACCGAACACCCCAATTCAATCCATGAGTTCTAATGCACACCTGTAGACAGTCACCTTGTGTAGTTGGGATTGCTTTAGGGAAGGGTTGTAGAGTGCCATTCTAGTGTACACTTTTCACTACATTGGTAATGAGCATCTGAAACTAGTATTTCTTTACTACTGGTGAGTTTGGGTGTTCCTTATCTTCAGAACTGAAATCTCTCAGGTTATCATCATTTCTCCTCTGTGATCTGAAGGTGGTTAACAGCAGTTATCTCATGGTCACCAGAACCAATGAAACACAACTCTATGATTCTGTGATGGTCTAGGAATCTGTATCCTGTGATCAACTCAACTTATTATCTAAGGAGAAGCAAATGCCTGTATAGTTTTCTGCCTTTTGAGGAGCCTTACTATTTCTCTTGTGACCCTTTAAAACATGAATTTTTAGCCTTATCGTATTCAGGGGATCTATGTCTTCAGCTTGCTTGCACTGATGTAATTTGTAAAGGATGGGTAGTATTGGGGATTTCTATCTTGCCAGTCTGGGATGAAAAAGAGAAATAGGATAAAAATATATCAGGAAATACTCACATGGATACACACAGGCAATAAAGTAACAGGGATTTCCTTAAGAAATCATGTTAGACTGTGAGAACATGTAAGTAATACTATTTGGAAGTTTCTCTGAAGATCACATATAGAATGAACATATTTGCTGGCTGCTCCATTTATGGGGTAAATTTGCTGGGTAATAAGCTATTTTGACATTAAATCAAGCAAGTTTTATTGCATGAAGTGAGAGATGGCTTTGGTCTTGGAATTGAATGTTAAACCCACAGATGCATCTCTGATGCTGTGCCCTCCCATGCTTTTGTGGAAGGAGTTTGGGTAAGGTATTTCCCATTGTTCAGACCCACGGATTTTAGGAGACACAAACTTCAGCAAGCCCTGCAAGCTCCAGCTCAAGGCACAGAACAGACTATACTGCTACAAATAGAGCCATGGGCCTGTGTTACTTTAGAGCATCACTGGCTTTTGCACAACAAAACCCATAAGGAACATCATTTGCAGATGTATAATTCTGAAGGAAGGTAAAAACCCAAGCAAACTCAAGACAGCATTTCTAAGCTGGTAGCTTGGGTTTTGTCTTTTCCTATGGAAAACTCATGCCTGGCTCATTAAGTTACAAGATATTTACCATGGGTAATGTTTATTCCAAATCATTTAATGCAGCTCTAGCCACAATCCTTCAGATCCCATTCAATCATTTTCTGTCTTTAGCATTAGAAAGACTTTCTGTAGCTAGGGAATGCTAACTGTCTCTGCAGCCACTGGTTGTCAATGATTCTTCGTCTGGGTACGTCCACACTTCATTTGTGTAAACTTTTGGATATGGTCAAAAATAATTTTTTTATAAGTCTGAAAATATTTAGCATAATTGTTAAAGGAGTGGAGAGGTGCTCTGGTAAAACTGTTGTTTATAACCAATAGTAAGGAGCCATGCTGCAGTTCTTAGGCTTGATTATCTATAGAATTTCTGCTGTGGATCCAACACAGCCCAAACCTTCACAGAGATCAGGAAGATCCATGCTCCACCTAATCCATAAAGGTGTAAAGGAGCCCTCTTGAATCCAGCTGGTGTGATGAAAACAGAAGACATGAAAGGGAAATGATCACATATAGATGAGATACTTCCCCAGGTGACATGGTTTAGCTCCTTGTTGGCACTGTACAGGGAGGGCAACATCAATGGGAATACTGTACCATAATGGGAGCTGTTTACACCTTGTCTCTTTAATTCACAGGTACATGGTGTGTGTGGCCACTGCAAGGGCTACTCCATCTTCAGATTATCTCCAAGGAGCATATAAATGTAATCTTTGGTAGATACAGTGAGGGCTCTGGGTTTGGAACTCTGGTGGCACCAAAATACAAGTACAGTGACGTTTCTTCTCCAGCCCTTTGCTCATGCATTCAACTACTCCCCGCTGTGTCTATCTCAAAAACAAGTAGAACTGAAACACTGGGACATCTGGCCGTGGGCAGCATGCCCACCCTTTGCTGTACTTTGCAAAAACCCCATGACATTAAACCCCCTGGACCTCCCAGGCTTACAGTCCCCTCTTGCAGCCACTAGTCCTGATGTCCAAGGAAGCAAATGCAGAAGAGTCCATCTAGGAGTTTTGGCGTGAGTTGCCCAGTGAAGCTGTAGATGTCCCATCCCTGGATGTGCCCAAAGCCAGGTTGGATGGGGCCCTGAGCAGCCTGACGTAGTGGGGGTCAATCAGCCCACAACCAGCAGGAGTGGGGCTGGAAGAGGTTTAAGATCCCTTCCAACCCAGCAATTTTGTTATTTTCTGATCTTCAAGGTCTGTTCCAACCCAATCATCCTATAGTTCCATAGTTCTATGATCTTTAAGGATCCTCATGATGCAACCACTCTGTGATTCTATGATGATTCCCTCTAAAACTCACCTGACACCCACCTTATGTGTCTGTCTCCTCCATATGCCCCCAGCAAAGCCCTGAAGCTCACCCTTCAGTCTTTTCCGAGGGAGCGCGCATGGGTACATGTGTGTGTATTTTTTTTCCCAGAGTGACTTGTTTGTGCTGTCATCAGCCGTTGTTTTGGTAAATGGCGAGTTAAACAGATATATCCAAGCGTAAAATCTAAAAAATGTTCCCTGTGGGTGCCTGGGGGGTGTTGTTTGAAATCAACTACATATCAATTGAGCGGCGGCGAGCGGATCCGATGATAAATTCCAGTCCGCAGACGCCTTATAAATTACATTTTTTTGTTCACGATCTAGCCTCATCTCAGCTCCCCAGAGGCCCTTAGACTGAGAACTATGATTGTGTTGGAGAAACGTTTGCTCAGCTTGAGCGATGCCATTAGTGTTCCATGTGCCGGGCCGCTCGTGCCGGCACCCCCCGCTTCCCTCTCCTTCTCCCCAGTCCCAGCCCAGTCCCCCCCCTTCCTCCCTTCCACCAAATGCAATATGTGCCTGGTAATTTTTCTGTTCATTATCTCATTGTTTTCTGTAAGTACAAGGTTAGATTGAATTACTGCAGGCTCTATTGTCTATTTGTAATTCTCCTTCCATGCCGAGCTCCTAATGAATGGGCAATTTAGTCAAATCTTTGTAACGGCTTCTTCTGTGCGTCAGCCACTTAATTACTCTGAGCTTTTCTCACTGCTGCTTTATTGCATGGAAACTCAGGCTGCTTCCAGGTCTTTGCTAGGGGATCTCCAGCTCCAAAGGAAAAAAAATCCTCATCGAAATAACCAGCCTGCATAATTTGTGGGCATGGTCAGGATGACTAGGTTGGACTTGGTGATCTTAGGGGTCTTTTCCAACCCCAATGATTTCATGTTCTCCGATTCTGTGATCCTGATCCGTTGGTGTAACAGCACCTCTAGCACACAGGACATTCCCCTCCCGCATACTTTATTTGCTCAGTTGTCAGTGGGTTTGTTAATGTTGTGTGCAAATTAGGAAACCGTCACTGTACAAATTAGGCAAAGTGTATTTAAGGTGAAGAAGGTCTGAACCCTCTAGCATGGATCTGAAAATAAGGCAAATCAAATGAATGCGTAGGAATCAAATAAATGCATATGGAATATACCCACCTCCATGCGAATCCATTGAAACCGAGATGTGAATCTCCGTTTATTACAGGCTTTCCAAAATCTGATTTTAGCTTGCTATTGATACCAGGGGTAAGAGGTGTGCATTTTTGCTTGTTTTCTTCTTTGCAAGAAAGGATATTTTCACCTTTGTGTCTGATATCATATATTTCCATCTGCAAATGAGGGGCAGGACATTGGAGCAAAAACATTTGGAAAGCATTTAATAAAATAAATGTGATTATTTATAACTAGCAGCGAGACAGATGTGTAGAAAGCTTTAAAAAACCTCTTAGCATGATAAATGTTTTTTTCCTTGCCTTTGCTCTCTAGCTCCTATGACTCAAATCAAACTGGTATTCTGCAGGGAATGGGCTCATCCCTCAGAATTGCTACAAATGGATGGAGAATTTCATGCAAACTTTGTAAGAGCGCGGAAAGGCTGATGATAATTACTCTATTGGTAATTATAGAGATCTTCCAAAAGACTTTCAAGGAATTTTCCAGCAGGGGATTTTCCCATTCCCCAGAGAGAGATTTCTGAAGACCCAACAAAAAGGCACTGAAGGTTTTCAAGAGGTTTTCACTAATGTTTATGCTAATCCCTGACCCTAAAAGTCAAAATCTTTATGCCTTAGGAGCTGGGGTCTGACATGCCTTGGGGATCTGCTCCTGAATTCTTACATATCATAGATTTCAATAGAAAGCAGAACTTTACATAATCACAAGGAAGGTTTCTTTACTACATAGGCACCACAGACTTTGTCCAAACGTAAACGCACACCTCTGAGCCAAACCTCCAGATCTAATCCTTGTTTAATAAATGTGCATTTTAAGGACAGCAGCGCTATCAAGTCATGCTGCTCATGAATGTGGAAGCATCAAATGGAAATCAATCCAACCATGTTAAGCCAAGCTAAGTGGGTTATGGAGTGACAAAATCACCAAGTTATGAGTTTGAAGTGTTTTGTTCCTCTTCATGCCTAGGGCATTGTGTTGAGGTCAGCAGGACCTGAACACCATATAAAGCGCTGTTCTTTCTGACCCGTTCCTACAGTCATATGTGTACCCCATAAGCTCCTTTGTGTGCACACGGAGGAGATACAATGATCCAGGTCCTACTGGAGGGTTTGCATTCAGTCGTGGATGCAGACAAGAAGGAAAATGCTGCATAACCACTATGTCTCATAGCCATGCCAGAAGTGGCTACTCAGTGATCATCAAACCAGCAGATCTGTGTTGGGCTCCACTTTAGAGTCTTCAGTCTCAGCATGGAGGAACAATGGAATTTATACAGTTGTCTGCATCAGCAAGCTTTGGATTTCCAGCAACAGAGCCATGTGTGTTCAGAAACATGTAATAAGTAGCATCTTATTTATATTTGTTTTTGCAAAAGAGATGAGGACAAGGAAAGAGGCAGCCTGCGAGTGAGCAGGCGCATTGTAGACCCCGATAGGCTCTTTGCCTGCTTTGTTATAATACTTCATTGGAACTGACACATTGATAGCCACAGTTTTTCTAGGAAGTGACCTTCATGCTGCCCATTGATTCCCAGTGGCCATCAACTCCTTGCAATTGGAATGACAGGCCGGGTGAAAGGTCAGTCCTTAAATAAAGCTTCTGGATTACCAAACACCTGAAGTTCAAATGGAAATGGAAATCCGCACCTCATTTTATGTGACATGTTACTGCTAATGACACTTCAGGATCTTCAACAGCTCCTGCTCTTTAACTCATGTGTGCGTTTCACTTGATGGCCCCTTAAACCAGACCCTATAGGACAGGCAGCGGCTGCAAGGAGAGCAATCTCACTGGGACATATGGCTTCTGGAACAAAGCTTTTGCAGCAAAAGCCATCAGAACCAATTAAAACATTTGCCTTTCAAGTGATGGCCAGAAACAATCATTCCCTTAATTAAGATTCACAGGAAAGGGATTTTATTTACATGAGCTGTGGCATTGCTCTACTGGGGATGTCAGATGCGCTTTGTTCGCCTGTGCACAGCAGGGCAGCACCCAGCTCCCTGTGCCCCACGGGACCCCCACACCAGGTGGATTCAGATTTACCTTTTTGTCTTCTCCTCCAATGTATTCATTTCCCACAAATGGACTTCATTGGAGAATGTAAGTAGATTGGACAACAACTTTCCATAAAGAGTCTGCGATTCCATTCTACGATTCTATGATCTCTGGACTATGCCGCGTCTCAAATTATGCCTGGAAATTGGCTAAGGAGTAGTTGCTTGGCAACCAAGTTCCCATAATTGGTAACGTCCCTTCTCTTTAACCTGTCATGTAATATTTACTGTTACTTTTCCAAGCACCGTTATGTTAATGTGTACCAAATGCCCCATTTCCATTTATGTTTTGGAGGATAAGCAAGGGGGAAGACGGATGGGGAAGGAAGGAGTAGCCTTCATTCCCAAATCTCACAGTTCTTCTCCAACCTCTGCGGTACACACCATTAGCTTATCTAGGTGAAGGATGTTTTGGAAATATGGATCTGAAGTACTGGCAGAGATCTGCCATTCCATTACAAGATAATCCCAGATGTAACTTGAATAATTCCATAGACAGAAGGACATTTCCTAGTCCCAGGTCCTGGATGGACTAGTATAGTATAGTATCCTAGAGTGGCTTGAGATGGAAGGGACCTTCAAGATTGTCCAGTTCCAACCTTCTGCCATGATGCTGAATTATGATCTCCTTGTCAGATTTCTAAGGGAATATTTTAAATTGTCTAAAGAAACAAAACATAACATGATCTCTCATACCAATCATTTTATTCTGTTCATCTGGAGGAGGAGAGGAGAGGAGAGGAGAGGAGAGGAGAGGAGAGGAGAGGAGAGGAGAGGAGAGGAGAGGAGAGGAGAGGAGAGGAGAGGAGAGGAGAGGAGAGGAGAGGAGAGGAGAGGAGAGGAGAGGAGAGGAGAGGAGAGGAGAGGAGAGGAGAGGAGAGGAGAGGAGAGGAGAGGAGAGAAGAGAAGAGAAGAGAAGAGAAGAGAAGAGAAGAGAAGAGAAGAGCAGAGCCTAGGCTCACCTAGTTAACTGAAGTGAGGGCTTCTGTGTAAAAGCAGTGTAATAGAACTTGTTTCGAACAAGCTTTCAAAAATGTTTAAAATGTTTCCCCTGGCCAGAGACCTTACACTGAATTTCAGCCAGCAGCAAATTCTTTTTGGAGCTGCTATTATAAATCAAAGCTGGGTTTCTAATGAAAGTGCTGACACAACTTTAACTGTAAAAGTACTTCCAGGCAAAACTGTAAAGAAATTATAGTCCTACATTCTATCACATTATTCCTTTTTTAGGAATTATGATTATATTATTTAGATCAAATAATTAATTTTTTTAATCGAGTTCTCAATGAAATAACATTCATGTGTGTGAGCAGCTCCCCATATCACTCACTGTAACATTTTATTCCCAACTGGACAGCTGAAGTACATAAAATATGACAAAAAACTAGACAATAATAAAAAAATAACGTTGGTATTGTCCTACATCTGGACAGAGAAACATTTTCACCAGTGTTCTCAAAATCTGGGGATGCTGCAAACATTTCCACAAATATCAGCAAAAGACGGACATGGGATAATTTTGGGAACATGAGTGGACCCACTGAAGCAATTTGTGCTTCAGAAGTTGTACAGTGCAAAGATGTTTTGCAGGACATTGGCCACTGGAAGCAAGCCTTGCCCTTTCCCTCATCAGGATGGATATTAGGAATCATTTATTCTTGGAAAGAGTGGTTAGTCACTGGCACAGGCTGCTCATGGAGGTGGTGGAGTGCTCCTGCAGGTGGTTTACAACAGTGGACATGTGGCAACTGGGGACATGGTCAGTGGGTACAGGCAGGGGATGTGTTGGGCTTGGGCTCGGGGATCTTGGAGGTCTTCTCCAACCTTAATGGTTCTATGACTTTCTGAGGTGTTGTGGCACTTCAGAAGAGTTTTGTTTGGAAAGAGGATGAAAATTAAGATTCTGGTGAAAAAATTTGAAATCACTCAAAAAAGTACAACTTTAGAGACTATCAGAGGATTCTGCTCAAAGCTTTTCCCATTTAGAAGTGATCTGGACATTTTCCAGAAACAATGAAAAAATACTCCCAGCTCTTCTGGGCGGGAGTATTTCCAAGAGAACAAGTCCATTTTCAGTGAAATTCCTCTGAAAGATAATTTTTCCACTAAAACCTACCTGTTTTCCTACCAGTTTAGTACTGGGTTTTTGAGTCAACAGTGAATGCAGGTGTCAACATGAGACTTTCAAAAACTCTTCCTGAGAGTTAATGGGAAAAATCAGTTTTCCTGTCCTATTCTTTTTGTGAATAGCAGGTTTTTGACTCAACCACTGAGAGAAAAGGATGAGTTTATGGTGGCTGAATGCTGAATGTTTTGGAGTATTAAGTGTCTTGGGAAGCACAGGTTTTTATGTTAAATGAGACATTCCAAAGACTCTCAACCAAAATGTCTCTCTTCTCCAGAAGGTTTTCTAACAAAAGTACAAACACCGGTGAGATGCGACTTGAAGGTAAGGGTTCCCTTTTTGATGCAAACCCTGCAGTTTTTTCTAATGAGCTGACAGCATTGGATGTGCTCTTCGTGCTTTGTATGTCATTGACTCTTCCATCTACAAAGTTGACCTCTCAAAATCAGCACAAGAAAGGGACGTGTGGTCCCAGCACCTCTTATGATTATGTCCAGCAGTAGTAGTGAATCCCAAAGTCCAAGTGGCTGGTGTGATACAGTGAGTATATACATATATATATATATATATATATTTTTTTTTTTTTTTGATAAAATTCTATATTTTTTTTTGCTGTACCTCATTTGACTCCTTTATAACACCTCACAAAAATCTCTGGACTTCCCAGAGATTTTGTTCCTGGTCTTCTTGTTCTGTTTTTGGTCTGCCAACATAACACGTAGTTTTATTCCTGTTACACTCACGGGGAAGAAATTTTAATTCAGAACTGTGTATTTACTTTATCAGCTTGTCTTTACAAATCACTCTGTGATCCAAGGGGTTGGTGTGAGACGGAGAGCAAGCGAGCAAGGAGTTGTATTTATAGTAAAACATGGATAGTCAATAGCATGTGGGAAAACAACTGAAACTGAGAATGGTCCCAAAGGTAATTTGCAAATCTGCTGAAATCCTGAACAAGCTTTGATTTAACCGAAGCTTGAAATGGCTTTTATTTACTGTCTATTGTGGAATAAATGACATCTCATAAACAGGCTTTATCCATTACCACAGAATGGAGATCACTGTGTTAGGGACATTTTATCCTCTTGATATAAAACAAGATATGCTATCGTGTGTTATTACAAATAGAAAAATCAATGCTGAGGCACACACCTCTGAAATTTCATTTTTGCGGCACCCCATTTTCAAAAATGTATTCTCTAATAAAAACGTCTCCATAACCAGGGGGATTTACAAAACACTGAGCAACAAAGAACAATACCAAACAATGAATAAAGTGGCTCCATCCTGAGTCTTTCTGCTGTACATTAGTCACACGCTTGCATACATTTCTGAGCACTGAGCAGAGCTCCCGCTAGGCAGGAAAGTAAAACAGCCGAATTACCTTCTTTTTTTTAAGCATTTTGTGCAGAACACATGCTGCATGACAAGTTGTGCTGGAGAGGAAAACTTTGCAGTAAAATCTGATCCAAGGATGGAGACATCAAAAGAAAGACTCCTGTTATTTTCTCCAAGCTCTGCCTCAAATCATCTATTGTCTAAAGAACGAGACAGGGGCAGCAGTGGCCAAACAGAGACAGAGGTGACCACATAGGGACACAGGTGGCCAAACAGGGACAGAGGTGGCCAAACGGAGATGTAGGTGGCAAAACAAGGACACAGGTGGCCAAACAGGGACTGAGGTGTCCAGATGAGGACATAGGTGGCCAAACAAGGACAGAGGTGGCCAAATGAGGGCAGAGGTTCCAAACAGGGACAGAGGTGGCCAGACAGGAACAGATGTGACCAAATGGGGACAGAAGTGGCCAAGTATGTTCCATTTGAACTGTTTTTATCTCCAGACCTTGCTTGTGAGTTAGTTGCAAATAGTTTAGAATGGCTATGCCTCTATGCAGTGCATAAGTGGCCCCCAGAATTTGGGAACTAGGAATCTGATTGGATACCTGTAAGAGCAAAATTAGATACAACAGTGAATGGAAAATAACAAACTGCATGCACTGATACTTTGTTTTTCTGATGCACAATTATGTGTCTATGCAGCTTATGATTCTTCTGAGATTTTGAGACTCATCTGTCAAGTGGAACGGATGTGTGCCCCATGGAACACGAGCTGTAATTGTGGAGTGACTGCCCAGAACACTCCTGAAAATTCAGATAAATTGTTTTTGATTTACTGCATTGCCAGAAATAAAGATGGGACAGTCACTTTCCGTGGGCTGACAGCATCCCACTGAACCTGAAGTAGGAAAGAATGTGCTCTGTTCGCACAGCAGCCATTCACGCTGCTGCCCCTGAAGAAGGTAATGGAAAATCCATGGAAAGTCCCATTCCCTACAGATGGAAGGGAGAAGTCACCACTGAGAAGGGATTTTTCCTTCCAATCTGTGAAAGTGAATGTCCGTGAGCAGAACTGCAGTCACTGCTCAGAATATATGACTGTTCCTTGGGCAGATAACTGAATTTATGAGGATGACTTGCAAAGTACAGCTATCCTTAATGAGAGCAATTGTGATGAGGTCACATTTACATTGAAAATGATCTCATAGCCCCTCAGGCTTCGCACCCAGTGCTGGGAAATAGCAAAATGCAGACAAGGAAAGCTGCAGGAGCAGACCAAGGAGTGATTTGCACAGAAGCCTCAGCAGAAGTTTTAGCAGGAAGCAGAGAGCTCTTCAGGCTTTTTCTCTCTGATGCAGATAAAATTTAGTGGGGCCCAAGGGGCTGCTGCATTTCCCTGCAGAAATCACCACCGTTGAGAAAGGCAGATCCACTGGCTGCATTCTCATAGACATTTCCTTGCTGCAGACACAAACAGGAGCCTTTAGGGATGCACTCAGGATGCTATTAAGAAAATTTCCTTGGATTGGCGAAGTCTCTTCTCTCCGTTTCTTTTTGCCCTGTGCCAAGTTCTGGCCCTCTAGCACCAAGAGTGGACAATATCCTTTGATCATATTAAGTCAAAACCCCCAAATCTGTGTCATTTAATTAAAAAAAAAAAAAATGGAAGAGAGAGAAGGATACAAGGGCAACAAATCTGCTTTCAGGAGCAGACCAACATGGAGAATTACACCTGTTCTGGTGGAATGGGAAGAGACTTTAGGCTGAGGGACTGAGTTTGCAGATAAATACCATGCAGTGAAACCATCGTGATAAACACAATTTCTTGTCAAAAACCTGTGAACAGCTCCCAGTGAAGAATTATTTTGTTGTTTTTTTTTTTAATGAAAGGCCAAGTAAACAAAACAAACAAACAAACAAAGTTGAGAATGGCTCCTCTCCTTCATTCCAACACTTCTGTTCTTGTTTGCTAACTTTCAATCCAGCTTGCTGTATTCCAAAGGAGCTTTGTACTATTGGATGTCCATGAGCTACGTGCAGAGTTTCAGCCAACATCGGCAGGACCATGGTCAGTACCAATGAATTACAGCCATGCAGATTGCGCCTCTGGCTGTGAGATCTGTCGTACATATAGATCATGCTTCTATCCTGGCTGGGGAAGAGCTCTATGTACAGAGTATTTAAGGAGTGGGAAGCTAATGGGAAATTTTGAAAAACTACCAACTCCGAAATAATAATTCTTGCGCTTCCAATATATGGAATATTGCTCTTCATTTCTGCTACCGCAAAGGATATTTGCATGAAAATAGGATTGTTGGCTTTTACACATTTGTTTCTGCTGACTTGGAGAACTAATGTCTGTGTAGTTTCGCACTGTGGCTGTGTGGGAAATGAGTGGAACATGACAAAAAGTGGAGAAGATTGAGAATGGAAAGGGAAAGCCTGAAAACATCATTACTGGACATGGTTAATGGGCATGGTGGTGTTGGATTGATGGTTAGACCACATGATCTCAGAGGACTTTTCTATTGTGATTTTGTGATTATTTCATCAGAAAAAAATGTCCCTGCTGTCCCAAGACTCTTACTCCATTGGTGATCAGAGGGGAGGTGTGGATCATTCTGAACTTGGCTAAGTTGTGGATTTGGCTTTGGTCAAACAAGGTGGGATATAGCTCAAAGTAGGTTGAAGGTGAGTGCTCAAATCACTCCTGTAATTCAGCAGTGTTCAGATGTGTGCCTGAATATGAAAAATTTTGTAAGTATTAATATATAAATAATAAATAAAATATTTTGAGTAATAGTAAAAATTCTGAGGATATTAAAAAGTTTGAGAAGAGCATCTTCATTATCATACAGAACAGTGAGGAAGTGATAGAAGGTAATTCTGTACTTTGTTTATGAATTACTCTTATTACCGGTGCCCAGGTAAAATTTTTGCTGTAGAATAGTGAGTTAATAATTGGTATAATCTCATTAGACTTCAGAGTTAACAGTTGGAATAACTGGTGCATAGGGTACAAAGGTATATATCTCACAGCTGTAGCTTCAGTTGGGGTTTTGACACCTATGGACTGGGCAAGTGTGCACTGCAGTTTTGTCAGGAGGGGAAGTGGAAAATAAATAAAGCCCATCTCATCTTTGATGCCCCAGCTGTTCTCAACCTTAACACTGTTGGCAGAGGTCCTTCCCACCAGCTGGCTACACATTGCACAGTTTGCTTCGTTTAAGCTGTTTCTGACAGAAAAATGTTTAAGTAGGATACAGATATCCCTTGGCAAAGGAAGAGGGGGAAGAAAAGGGAAAAAAAAAAAAAAACACCTTTATAAAATATAAGACAGAAGAAGCTGCAGGCACAGATGCCTTTGAGCGGTCTCAAGTTAAGACTTTCCATTTCCATGTAAAAATGTCTGTCAAAAGGGCAAGCTACATTTACAATGAACAAAGTTTTATGGCTTACACAGGCATGAGCACTGCTAGGAAGATGGGGAAAAGATTCAATTTACCTTTGGGTTGCAGTGCTCAGATTCCCATTTAAAAGTCGAAGACCTCTGATTATTTATTGATGTCTTTCTCTTCGAAGCTGTCTACATCTCCACTGGATTGTAAGATGCAACAGTGTGGCCTAAAGAATTTTTTGAATTAAGTTTCTTTCAAGTCATTTTTCTCCTTCAGCTATTTAGCCAACAAGGCTGAGGTTTAACAGGCCTCCCCTCCATTCAGGGGGTGATATATTTATGTATTTGTTGGCCACCAATTGAATTAGCAGCACTTGAGTTGTCATTAAGCACTAGGTTATGACAGGCTGACTGGATTTTCTGTTTTCTAATTTAAAGGAGGGAGGGAAGGCAGCTTCAGCAATACACTAAACCAACACACATTTTGCAGAGAATGTGCTTCAAGTTCCTATAAGACAGCAATGCACAGAATTTAATAGCAAAATCTCTATCACTATCCTTCTCTCCCTCCCAGAAAGCACTGATGTGGTAGTTTACATTTTCTTTAACTTACAGGAGACAAGGAGACTTTTAGTGAAGATGCCTAAAAAGACATTACAAGATACCTCTGGCAATGAAATGAGTATCTCCTTATTGCAGCAAGAAGAATAGAAAGTCTGTCTCCACAGTAATAGGAGACATGAAAAATAAAAAAGAAAAATCAACAAGAAAACTGGATGTGCAGTTAATTTGGTACTTGTAGTGCCCTGAAAAATCAAATCTAGGCAGGAGTAGAGAAGCAAGCACTGACCCAAATGATGGACAGGTAAATGAAAATATGGCCTGTTTCATTTCACAGAGCCATAGAAACATAGAATCATGAAGGCTGGAAAAGACTTCCATGACCCCAGTCCACCCCACCATGCCCACTTTCCATGCCCCCAAGTGCTATGTCTCTATAGGTCTTGAACACCTCCAAGGAGGGGGACTCCACCATCTCCCTGGGCAGCCTGTGCCACTGTATCACCACTCTTTGAATAAGAAATTGCTTCTAATATCCATGCCTGAACCTCCCCTGGTGCAACATAAGGCCATCAACTCTTGTCCTATCACTGTCACTTGGGAGCAGAGGCTGACTTCAGCACAACCACCTTTCAGGGCACTGTAGAGAGCAATAAGGTTTCTCTTGAGCATCTTCCAGACTGAACAATCCCAGTTCCTTCAGCTTCTGTCCATCAGATTTGTGCTCCAGATCCTTCCCAGCTTTGTTTCCCTTCTCTGGACATGCTCCAGGGCCTCAGTGTCTTTCTTGTAGTTAGAGGCCCAAAATAGAGATGTCATAGGATTTTCATAGGCAAAGAAGTCTCCGGAGTTCCAAGACCTTGACTGAGCTCCATGGTCGGTTTCAATCAGCTGTGAGCATTTAGCAAATCTCAGGCTTTCTGGCATGTGGACATTGAGAGAACCTGTTGACACTGACTGAACATTGCTTCCAAGCTACTGAATAGCATTCCAGCAGGGGATATTTATGGGCCCCAATGTGAAATTAAGAAACCGCCCATTCAATTTATCAACATATTCACCATTTCAAAATAAGCGAAGCAATAATAGTTATCACAGTAAAATTGATCACCACCACGCCAACCTTTTTGGTAGATCACAGTCTCCAAATGGTTTCAGGTGAATGTTGCAAACTGATGTGTGAAGGAAATGCACATTTCCAGAAGGGAATCTGGGTCTTCCGATGGACTCATGGGAACCTGGGAGTGGCATAAATGTGGGATAAAAGCATATTCCATACATCTGATTGTCTGCTCTGTTTGCCATCCAAATCCAGACATGGATTTTTGGGGGTGTCCGAGACAAAGGGACGAAACGGAAAGCATTATCCATCCCTCTCTCACCCTTTTCCTCTTGAGTGGGACCAGATCTGATTTATCCCACTGACTGTCCCAGCATCTGGTGCAGGCTGTGGAGTAACTCAGGGAGGCAGGCACATAACACGATTGAGCAACGCTAACTGGTGTCTGCAGAAGTGATTTTAAAAGGAGGGTTTTACACATGTGATGGATCGGAGGCCCTTCCAACACCGCTCGGCTGCTTCTTCCCGAGATGGGAGGTTAATAGGTAGATGCATTAATGTAATGACCTCTTTATTGACACACTTTCATTTCGCTTCTCGTTAACCACCATGAGGGTAAAACCCAGAAGAACTGTTCAGAGAAGAGTGACTACATTTAGAAAAGTAAAACAAATACCATTACACAGAGTGCACTAAAACCAGCTAATTAGTAAAATGATGTCATGGACCCTCTATTATTAATAGATGCATGAACAACCATGGTGTTCTCTTACAGACAATTTTGAAGAGGTGTTTACAATTTGATCTGAATCTGGATGTATTCCTTTTCCTTATGACACATATATTGCAAATATATCAGTATCTATCTATACATAGATTTCACTTGCAGATATATGTCAGATCCAGCTGAGACCATAAAAATTTCCTCTTTGCATACACATAAAACTACATTAAAGAATCTCATTTGTTATATGAGAAGGCTCATGGCTAATATTATAAAAATGGGTCCTCTAAAAAATAGAGGCCCCATCTGATCTGAGAAGTATGAGTAGGGCACGGGTTGATGGAAGAAATTCCTCGGTCCGTATCTGCAACACAGTCTTATCTATCAACTACATAAAACATTTTGTGATTGGGGATGTATTAGTGGCTGTTTATCCTGAATGCCTTCTCACTGCTTTTTAAAAGCAAACTGAGCCAAGCAGGAGAAAGGGAAGAAAACTATTGTTAGAAAGTGTATGATTCAGCTGCATTTGGGCTCGATTGTTTTCTCTGAATGAAAGCGCCAGGTTTATTCACCAGATTACAAATCCTTAACAGTTCCATTTTCCTGCCCTCGTGATCATTGCTATTGATTACTGCATGCTCTTGAATCTATTTTATGCAGCCCTTGTTTAATATTTAAGAGACATAAGGAGCAGCGTGTTGTAATATTTAAGAGGTTAACTTACTGCAGAGAGATAAAGAATAGATGCAGCTCCAAATGAGGTGGAACTTTGGCCCATTTTATTGATGTGCTAAAGCATACATTTAGGGATAGAGGCTGTAGTGTGTTATAGAGCCTACAGATCCCTCTTCGTGATCCTCTTCTTCTGGATGTGCATCAAGAGCTCCATCTCCTTCTTGTGCTGGGTGGCCACAGCAGGAGAAGGTGATTCTGGAGGTAATTCATCACACCTTGAAGCCAGTTCCCACTCTCACATGCAACCCCAAGAACCACCAGAGGAGTAACAGATTAGAAATCACACCAACTTTCCTTTGCAAGCCCCCAAACTACTTCCTCCCCTTTGCCAATGGGGAATCAGTGCAATTAATACAAGTGGAGTGGAAGGTGCAATTAGTCTTTGCATCACCTAGGAATAGTCAGCGTCCAACAGGAGCAGAAGAGATTTGCAGTTAGATAGATTCATGCCTTGTGACTTATCACCACTCTTTATGCCTGCAAGATCATCTGTGAGATAAGAAGTCCATCTGATAAAATACTCATTTTGTGCCACACCTTCGTTATTTGGGGATCCTGGAATCATAGAACCTTAGAATGGTTGGGTTGGAAGGGATCATAAAGATCATCGAACAACTGAACCATAGAACAGTTGGGTTGGAAGGGAACTTGGAGATCACTGAACTATTGAACCACAGAATGGTTGGGTTGGAAGGGACCTTGGAGATCATAAAACCATAGAATGGTTGGGTTGGAACCATACAGTGGTTGAGCTGGAAGGGCTGAGCAAGCTAATGCAATTATGACTGTATCGCTGACTAGCCTGTATAACCGGAGTGGGTAGTGGATTACATAAATATTCTTTTGCTGGAGTCCACCATCAAACCCCAGGGCTGTGGATGTTTGCAGCCATTTCTCCTGGAATCAGTTTGCAATGTGAATTGTGTAGCTCCTGCTCCTGAGCAAGGCTTGGGGTAGGGCTGGTTTTTTATTTGGTTTCTTCGCTCTCCCACAGATGAAGGAACACCGGAGCACTTTAATGAAACTGTTTGTTCTTATTAAGCTGAAAATGGAAAAATACCTTTTCCCCGTTGGAGACGTAACCGGAATGGCACAAGGCTGCAGAGTTTTATTATCTTGGTCTCGACTTAAAATACAAAGAGGCGCTTCTTTAAGAAAGTTTAAGAGAAGTTCTATAAACCATGTCTATATATAATCCCTTTTGTAAGCAGCTAGGAAACTGCAGGACGGAAAGGTTGCCTGCCAGACCTCAGAAAGCAAATACTAATTCAGCAGTCTAGTCACTCTGTCAAACATTTAGTGTAGCAGGGTTGATTGTTCCCTAGTAGGTATCGCTCTGGTGTATCCGCCAGGCCTTTTGTCATGTTAACTGCAACCGATCAATGGATTGAGGTCAGGACTTCTGATGTAGGTGCAAGCTTAGAGGGAAAAAAGTCTCAAAGATTCATTTTTTCTCGTCTGGTAGCACTCCGGTCACTTATTTTTTCTCAGTTAGCCTCTGCTGCTCTAAAGTGGATATTGATCAGTGCTTTAATGCAAACCTGTCAAATTAATTTTGCAGAGCTGGGATATGACTGGCCTAAAATTGCTTCTGCATCTGTTCTCTGCAGCAAGCCTATGAATTTTAATCATGACCAGAATGGGCTGTTGGCTTTTTTTGTTAGAAACTTGAATAGGAAAGGTTTAAACTGTAAATGCCATGAAATGATGCTGTTTTGTTCTTTTCAGAAACTCGTGTGGCTGAGGTCAAAGAAATTATTATGTCTGCGCATTCTTGGCAGATGCTTGGGGAGCTGTGCAGAGCTTTCTTCTTTTGCAAAGCAAAGCGAAGGTATGTAGTGAGCTTGTTCAACATTCCCAGGCCAATGAGGGAGCAGCAGGCTCCTGTGGCTCCTGCAATGCCAGCTGCATCGGTATTAATGTACAATTTCCTCTCCAGCCCCTCTCTGTGATCTGATTATCCCTGATAACTTTATCTCATAGAAAGGAGAGGGAGACACACGGGGGGAGCATTTATTTATTTGGTGCAAATTAGAAAGAAATAAATTCACAGCATCCTGAGCACTGCCAAACAGCGGCAGTGGGTGTAACCATTCAGTATTTTGCTGGTCCTTTTTGTCTGCTAATGTAAAAGCACACAGATTAATTAAGTGTCATGCGAACACCGGGAAGTGGTGAAGAATTTGGAATTCATTTTAGAGAGGGGAAAGCTGACATTTGAGGTGGGATTTGGAAAAAAAAACTCACTTCTCAAGCACACCCAACAGCAGATTCTGGATCTCAGTTGAAGGAACACCAGCAAAACGCTGAGGTGGGAGACCTTACACCTCTCCAGCTATAGCAGAAGACAGTTTGTAACTACTGCCAGAAATGCCAGCCAGTAAAATGGTCCTTGCTTTTCCCTGGTGGAATAATGGGCAAAACTTGTATCAGCTACAGCAGTGCAGAACTAGAGCAGAACTGAAGTGGAAAACTCCTGATTTGGTCTTCTGCACCTTCCAACCTCTCCCTGGTGTCCAGCAGTACCTTGCATGAGTTTGCTGGTGGCCAAGTATAATACTGATGTGGTTTGAAGATAGGACAACTTCATGACAGACAGCAATTTTGGGGTTCAGTTCTGCCGTTTCTCATCACTGTTAATGAAAGGGGAAAGCATCACATTATTATCTGCAATCTTGTAATACTTGCAATGCTTCAGACCTTCAGCCTTTAGCCAGGATAATTGAATAGTGAGAGTGTTGGTGAGAAAAGGGAAAGACCTTTGCAATTCCCATCTGAAGTTATCCATTAGCAGTCTACAGCAATGCATCCCAGAGTATGAGTGCTTTGCCCAGCTCCTACAAAGTTGAATGCTACCTGAGTCACACTGCTTTTGGCTACCAGTTGGACATCCCTGAGGTCTAGAGATTGTGATGTTGACTAACTCAGCCACGTATTTCCATCTAGAGACCTTCATCAGGGTCCAGAGGGGGGCCACGAAGATGGTCAGAGGGCTGAAGCACCTCCCCTGTGAAGACAGGCTGAGGGAGCAGGGTTTGTTCAGTTTGGAGAAGAGAACACTCTGGTGAGACCTCATTATGGTCTTCTAATTTTTTAAGGGAGATTATAAACAGTAGGGGAATCAACTTTTTGCAAGGATAGACGGTGATAGGACAAGCACAAATCGTTTTAAGCTCAAGGGGGGAAGGTTTAGATTGGATGTCAGGGGGAAGATCTTTCCTATGAGAGTGGTGAGGTGCTGGAACAGGCTGCCCAGAGAGGCTGTGGATGCTCCATCCCTGGATGTGTTCAAGGCCAGATTGGATGGAGCCCAGGCTGACCTGGTCTAGTACTAGATCTGGATGCTGGCCCTGCCTGTGGCAGGAGGTTGGAACTGGATATTCCTTGGAGTTCCTTCCAATCCAAGCCATTCTTTATGTCTGCGATTCTACGATCACCTCATGTTTATGTGGCATGAATAGGAAACCAATGCTTTTCTGCTGCCTGATATTCTTGGAAACAAAGCTCCTGTTCGATGCTTTGGGCACGCACAACGCTTGGTGTCCCATGAGATCAGCAGGGAGGACAGTTTGAATGGTCCCTCCTGCTGGCCACCTAAAGGATAGCAGCTCTTGGTGGCATTAAAGGAACTAAGAAGATCACTAATTTTATACAGGGGCATATCCTGCTTTGGAGGAAATTAAATTAAAGTGAAATGGTAGCTTTGGTAGCATGGGTTCTTCCCTTCCCCACTGGAAGATCCATCTCACTGGGGAGTCCATGGGGAAAACTAATTGCTTTGAATAACACAAATGGCTTTTTGTACATCAAAGAGAGGGATTCAAAATGGTAGTGAAGGTCTGTCTTCTCTGATGTGAATGGCAAAATTTCCAGGGGCTTCCCAGGAGGTAAGTTTTCAACCCTAGGCTTCAACTTGCTTTGGGTCAATAGGGACCACGATCCAGTGTTCATCACACATATATCTTCCCTGTCTGTTTGGCAACGTTTGGACAAGTGATGAGCTCAGGGTGGTTAGATAGTGCAGATATAGGTGAAACTTCTGTTCAGGTTTTTCCTAATTATTTTATTATTATTATTAAATTGAAGAAAAGAATTGGTTTAGGTTAAGTCAAGACAGACTTTTGTGAACTCAGAATGAGTTAATTTCCGAAATTATTTAATCTTTATGAAATCTTCATGGCTTTGTTTAGAAAGAGACTGAAAAAAAAAAGGTTATATAAAATAAAATAAATTTTTTAAAATCATTTTTTAAGTCTTTTTTTGCCTTTTTTTTTTTTTTTGTATGTGTGGTGCAGTTTTACCTGACATCAAGAATTGTTTCAGCCCCTTCAGTATTTTTTTTTTTATATCAAATATATCTATCCCAGCTATAGATCTGATTTATTTCCAAGTAACAAAGGTTCATTTTTTTACTTCTGGAAGATGAAACTTAATTCCCCTAGCAGCTTCAGCAAGAGGAAGGTTTTAAAAAGGTCACTGGTTCCAGGAGGGATAAAGGTGGGAATTACTTATCCTTATTTATTGCATCTCAAAGGAGTGTAGAGGAATTTGTGGTAGTGAAAAGATCAACAGACCACTTGTCTTTTAGGAAATGGATTTGCAGTTCTACAGAAATACACATTTATTTGAAGTTCTCTGTCCTTGGCATGTGTCATTAGCTTACCATATTGGCAGAGCTCTGTGGTTTTCTAGTAGTCAGTTACACAGAGCGTGGTTGTGTTGGAGGAAGATGTGGAGTGGATAGAAGATGTCACTGTGAGCTCCAAACCCACCCTGGAGTCAAGGATGAACCAAGGATAACCTCATGTTTCTGCACAAAAGCCATTGTCTTTTTCTGCAGGACAAGGAAGGAGTTAGAGGAGTACAAATTACTTCTACAAGAACAGCCCAGTTCTGTTTCATAGCCAAAAAGTAAAATGGGCGATGCTCTCTGCAAGCAATAACTAAGTAAGGCATTGCCCTTCAAACCTCAGTGGATTCATCTAAAATGCAGTAGAGTTACGGTACAGCTCACCTTGCTCTGTTGGTGGCATGATGGCACTGATGGATTCAGCTTCTTAGAGGCCAGCTCCATGTATTAACTGGCATCAGTGGCACTGGAGGCCATCAGCTACCAGGATATAATTGTATTGTGGATGCCATGTGTGCAAGTGATGGATAAGCACAGCTCTGCAGTCTGACTGCTGGGATGCACGGGGCGAGCCATCCTCTAATTTGCCACCAAGAGGGTCTCTTGTACTGAACAGCCTCTCTTAAATCAAAGCATTCAGTCCCACTGAAAGTGGGAGTTGGGAGGGATAGTGCTGGAAAAGAAAAGAGAAGTAAGACAATAAAAAAATCAATAGTGCTTCCCTATAAAATAAATTGAGATGTGTGGAGTTCAGTTCCACTTGACGTCAGACATGCCAATTCGGCAACTTGGTTTAAGACCAAACTGAGAACTCATCTTCTGGTCACCTGAAGTCTTACGCTGGTCCATATCCTTCACTCTGTCCCTTTGGAAGGGACCACGCTGGATCTTGGGCTCAGAAAGAGCTCCAGAGATCTACTGCACCCCAGCCTTTGGCTGCTATCAGAGAGGGATGCAAAAATGCAGCCTGAATCACTGCTTTGTTTTGGCCAGTACTCCAGAATACTGACCTTGTCTTCTGGGGAGGAAATATCCACAAGTTGTTACAGGACCCCCATCAATCCCACAGCATACACTGGGTCTCTGTATTTCATCATTTCTAAAGTGGGGCAAAGGTTATACGTGGTCACATCAGTGAGCATGAACTTCTATTGCCCTGCACAAGGCAAAGAGTATGTGAAAGTTACCAAATCTTTGTGGTCCCATTCTACGCAGAGAAATTATTTTCAATGTATTTTTAAACAAATAATCAGTTTGCTATGCAAATTCCACCCCATCAACTAATGCAAGATTTTCTTTCCTGGATACAGTGCTTTAGAAATTCATCTCAATTTTCTTGGTTAATTCTTTCCCTTCAAGAGAAAAATGCCTGCTTCCTTCAATGCTCCCCCTAGTGTACGAGTTACAATGGGACCAGATGAACACTACCTCAGAAGAATATCATCATGCCACAGGTATTCTATCATCTGAAATGATGTATAGAATCACAGATTTACAGAATATCCCAGGCTGGAAGATGCCCATAAGGATCATTAAGTCCTATTCCTGGCTCCACAAAGCATCAGACCACATCCCTGAGAGCACTGTCCGGAATATCTGTGAATGAAGAGTTGTTATTAAGGTCTTCCTTGTGGTCCTGTTGGGAAGGTGATGAAGATGAAGGACAGAAGAATTTGCAGTTCCTCCAGCTGCACTTTTCCAGAGGATTTTCAGATGCTGATCATCTTTGCAGGACCTCAGAAACTGTAGCTACTGTTGCGAAAACAGAACTAGATGATTAGAAGAAGTAATAGGATCACGTTCAGCTCATGCACATCCTTTGCTATAAAAGGAGGGAGAGGCTCTGGGAGATTTCAGTCCTCGGACCAAATCTATGTTAAAAAGAAAACAAGACTCAGGCTTAGGATCACTTGGACTGATTTATTGTAGCAGAGGCCCCCAAAAGTAGCAAAACTCTTCCCAGCCAAAGCCTGTTCCCCCGCTGGGTATAGTGCACATAAGAGCACCGGAGATAGTGAGCTTGGAGAGGACCTGTATCCATAGAGGGTACACTGAGGTGAGATTTTTTGAGGTCCATCAAAATTTCTGCTATGCACTATGCACCACCTAGAAATCTTCATTCTTTGGATATGGATGTCAGTGAGACTGGAAAGGGAAGGCTTAGGGGCAAGTTACCTTCCTAAAAGATAACATCTCTGCCATGTCTACAAGAGAGTTAACTTTGGCTCCTGTGGCTCAGTCATTTTGTCGTCGAGAGCAAATCTCATTTTGACCTCCTGAAATTGAATATTCACTTTAGCCTAGATTTGCAAAGCTATTTGTTAATGCGCACATACAGGGCGGTTTTCTCCAGGGTTTTAAAGAAAAAACTCATTTCAATGTAAAATTCACAGGATGAAATTGAAATTTATTTTGAGGAGAGTTAACATTGCTGATTTTCAGGCTCAGACAATCACGTCCGTGTCAGATTGTAATTACACCTTTTTGTGCATCAGCTGCATGCATGGCATGGAAAAAAAAAAAGTAAGATAATGCTGTTTCTTTCAGCAACAGAAAGGACCTTTGTACTGTCCTTCCCTTGAAATCCCCCACGTTGAAAGGAAAAAGGAATCTATTTCAGTTTGCCAGGATGAACTGAGCATTAATTGCACAAAGACACTTGTCTTACCCAAAGTTTTGTTTGATTTTTACTTGTAATTGTCTGCTAGGTGTCTGCAGAGCATTTCCTTTTCCCTGCAGCAATTTTCACTGCCATAAAACTCTTGCTTCTGTTAAATAGCGACATTAAAATATTGCAACGCTGACCTTAATGATTTACACGGAGCTCAAATCTCTAAAACAAGGGTAAAACACGCCGTAAAGACTATATAGGGAGAATTAAAACCTCAGAAGAAATCTAACAGCTTTGATGTAATTCCATCTTGGATTTGTACCACTGTAGGGTCCCATCCAGCAGCAGGCTGGGGGATTGCACGGCCCAATGCAAAACAGGGGATGGCAGGGTTTTGGCACAAAGCATTACCACATCTGGAAGGGCGATGTCCTCCCTCTACTTTGACCAACTGTGTAAGGCAGCCAAACTTGTAGGGAAATGGAGTACAAAATATCATAGCTTTAATGTTATTTAATATTTTATTAGGTTAAATGGACACACATTTTGTGCTTCATATAATACTTGGTAGAGACAAGCTATTTTGGAACAGCATTTAACAGAGAAGGTAGAGGAGCCCGGATCAAGATTTTGCTAAGTGTATAATGCTCCCAGTAATCAAAAAGGGGTGCTTTTTTTTCTTTTTTTTCCCTGAAGAACACCAACCTGGGAGAAAATAGATTGTCAGTGAAACACATTGTCATAGAATCATAGAATGGTTGGGTTGGAAGGGACCTTATAACCCATCCAGTTCCAACCCCTGCTGTGGGCCAGGTAACCCCACCAGTTCAGGCCGCCCAGCCCATCCATGGCCTTGGGAACCTTCAGGGATGGAGCACCCAAACTTCTCTGGGGAAGGGGTGTCATCCATCGTGCTGTTCAGATCACCTCTGGCAAGGCCTTTCAGTATAGCAAATGTGACCTGTCAGCCACTGGAAACATGCAGATGCATGTAGGCACTAACTGTACCTTGGTACCTTGGGAAAAGAAAAAAACACAAGGCTGAGTCTGATCCTTCTTTACAAGACCTCATTTTAATATCAGCACAAAAAGACAAGAAGTCAACAGGAGTTAATTCTTCCTTCCAATAAATTAAATCTTAAGAGCTGTCAGCAAGCAGCAGAGAATCAGTGTCATTGTACAAATGAATTATGGTCCTTCAGCTTCAAAAAAAAAAAAAAAGAAAAGAAAAGAAAGAAAGAAAGAGTTTGATCCTGGGGCAGCTCTGTCAGTGGGAGACTTCCAAGTGCATTTACAAAATGTGGGAAGGACACGTAGTTATAGCCCAGCTTTCACTGAAATGGACTGAAAAATGCCCAGAGTTGGCTCCTATCTCCTGCAGAACGCCTTTCACAAGATGGCAATGGTGCCTAACACCGTTTCTCTTTGCTATAGCACCTTTAGAGAGTAGCCTGTAATTCCTGATGAAAAGTAACAATAATATTGCTTTACATCAGAAGATAATAGCCTTCCTGTGCAGCAGTGGAACTCAGATGTCTCGAGCAATGTGTGTAGCTTAAGGGTTTTTTTTTGACAGTGCAATATTGTATATAATAACAATTACCAATGACCTCTATTAGGTTGTCCAGTCTCATTAAGACCGATGCATTTGGTACCTGCCACCACCAATTTGCCTCAACAGAGGTTTTATTCAGTGGATATGATAGAGCTGTAAAGCAATCTTTTTTCATTTAAATAGTTTAATTGAGGAATGCTATCAGATGTTTCGAAATTTAATGTATACAACAATTTGCTTCCCCTATCTCTTTGCAGAGTTTAGTTTGCAGAAAATGACATCTGATTCTTATAGAAAGAAAGCAATTACATTTTGGAGCCTGCCTGCCCGCATTGCATATGTTTTTAAACATAAAAAGAAATTCTTAATATGTAATTGTCAGGTAATAAAAAGGAAAATATTTTACTTTGCATTTATGAAGTAATTTTTCAAAAGCATAAG
Organism: Gallus gallus; assembly: GCF_016699485.2. Taxonomy (NCBI): domain Eukaryota; kingdom Metazoa; phylum Chordata; class Aves; order Galliformes; family Phasianidae; genus Gallus; species Gallus gallus. The sequence goes on from NC_052572.1 coordinate 1,968,879, forward strand.
GGAATTGCATGTTAACGTTTTTCCTTTATTACCACACTCCTAATGCTGCTCTGTTTTCACAAGTTTAGATTAAAAAAAACTACACAGATCTGATGCTCACATATTAGTATGATAATACCCCATAAAGTAATTAGGACGGGGGAAGCCGCAGAGGTTCAGAGGTTCTGCTCAGCCCACACCCACTCTCAGGCATCATCAGAGACCAGCTGGGTGGCTCTCCACCGATTTCTATGGGGACTGTAGTGATACCCCAGTGAGGTTCTTTGCCACTGTCCATGGAGCATTTCTACCTCTCACTTCAAATTTTCAAGAACCATGGAGACGTGGCACTTGGGAACGTGGTTGGTGGGCATGGTGGGGATGGGCTGGGGTTGGGCTTGGTGTTATCAGTGGACTTGTCCAACTTCAATGATTCCATGATTTTATGAGTCTCAGCTAGAAAAACTACAAAAATGAATACTAAAAATACCAAAGAAATGTTTCATTTATCTTTTGCCTTGAGATTTGTTTGCAATGTTTCCCACTGATTTGGGCTACCCACACATGGGAGCTCCCGTGTGCTGCTTTGGTCAGAGACTCACCAAGGGGGAACATAAGCCCATTTTTTGGAGTGCCTTTGAAAAGAGAGCACACCATGCCCAGAGAGGAGACCTGAGCTGGCAGTGCTAAAAATAAAATAACCTATTTTCTATGGAGCTATAAGCTACTCTGCTGTCCCTGCTGTTCACAGAATCACAGCATTGTAGGGGGTGGAAGGGACCTCTGGAGATCGTCAAATCCAACCCCAGCTCTTCCAGGTAGGTTGGCACTTACCCATCACTGGGGTCACAGTGCTATAAAAACCCAACACAAAGCTCTTTACGTCTGTATTTGGAACCACACAGGATAATTTTCCCTCTATTTCCAAAGCCATACCATGAAACAGTAAAACTGGGTGAGAGAGGACTGAAGTATCTCCATGGAAATGACCATCAGAGCCCTAGAGCATAATGCCCAGATTGCTGATGGATCTCCAGCACCAGTTAACAAACACTTTGTGGGCATGGTTTGGGTCTAGCTCATCTCACCTGAGGTCAAGGGCATGCATGCAGTGACTTTCTAGAGTCCTTCCATCTGTGTTTGCTGCACTTCCATAAGTTCAGATGAAGACAGCTGCCAGAGGAGGTATCAACCCAGGCAGACACACAGCATCAAACGGGCACACGGCTGTTTTATGGACTCACTGGTACCTCCTGACTCAGTGCCACTTAGCGTGAGATTAATGCCATGCGAATGCAGCTCATGTCCCCAGCTGGGATTTCCTACAACCTCCTGCTGATGCTTTGCTGGCAGCAAGAGCAACAAGCTCTCAGTTTACCGGTGGAGGTCAAGGTAAAGTGATTTCAATTAGAAGAGGATCACGTAGGGCTCAATCCGATGTGGGCAGGTTGTGTAATGCTGGCAGAGCCATTTATTCATTTCTGAGCTGCGTGGTTCGGGATTTCATTTTCCCTCTCTGGTTTTACAGCCTTCCTTCTCACTTTAGCCATTTGAAGGGCGGTACCTCAGTCACCCCAGTAATTAGCAGTGATGAACTAGAGGGGGAGAAAGGAAAGAAAATATTCTGCTGAGCATTTCCTTCCCCCTGTGGCTTTGGCTGCCGTGTGACACAGCTGCATTTCAAACCCAGCACATATTTACATGCCTCTAAGAGGAAGGGTGTGTGTTTGTTGCCCTGCTCGGAACAGAGCACATATTTACATGCTTTGCTGAATTGGGGCCACATACCTTTCTTTTTCCTTGACATTGTGGGCAACCCTTTGTTTCTGCTGGTCAAACAAAACAGAACAAAAAGGAAAAAAAAAAAAAAAAGGAGGCTGGGGAAAGAAAATGTATTTATTAAATGGTTCTATAAATAAAAGAGCTGGGAAGATATAAGAGGCTCTGATCTCTGAGGGGTGATGGCAAAGTGCTGCTGATAAAGTGGCTGCGATTCAGATCAATACAAACAAGGCAGGCAGGTGAATTTCCCCTTTGATCTTCATTCCCTGTGCATCCCGAGTCACTCTGACTGTGCCACACGAATTACTGCTTTGTGCAGGGGAAAAGCAGTTCACTTGGCTTTTTGCTTATTGCACAAGTGGATTGGATGGCGAATGATGAGTGTCGCTTGTTATCGTTTCAAAAAGGCCCCGGAAAGTGGTGGCTTTGGCACTTCATGTGTCAACATTTTTGGTGTCAATAGGGCTGATAGATACATCAGCGCTAAATGGTCTTAATAAAAAAAGATTAAATCTGGAAAAAGGAAATAAAGCTCGGGGCAGGGTTCATCTGTAAAGCTAGAAATACACTGGAGGGAAATTTGAGGGGACAAAATAGCAACAATGGCAGATGATGCTTTGTGCTTTTGGCCTCAACAGCTGTGTTGTAACATGCTCTGCCCTACTACTGACTGAGGGAAAATCTAAATCCATCCCTGTGGTCCACAGAGCAAGGCAAACCTTGTTGATATTTATCATTCCTTGGTTGAATAGGATGGGGCCTCAGCAGAAGTCCTCTTTGAAAGGGCAAAGCTGTTAAACCATGAAATATTGGCTTCCATGTGGTCTCATTTTTATCACAACATCCCAATCTGTTGCAGGCAGAACTTCCCTCTGACAGGACTGATGGTTTCTTGAAAAATAAATAATAACCTTACAGCTTCTATGCCCTCTACTGCTGTTCAACTTCCCGACCAGCTGTTTTAATTGTTTTAAAATTAAGCATATACCATGGAGATCCGCGGGTAGTTGGAACTTGGAATGTGCTTTTGACTGGGGCTAATGAGTCAGTGATATCTACTCAGACTTATGTCACCCTACGGGCTTCTGAGCAATTGTGGGACATTCTCCCAGTTGGTTTCATGTCATTTTTGAGCTAGTTGTGGTTTCTTTGCTTTTAAAATCCTCAGTATCCCAGGGAGCCTCACAGGTCTGTCATCTCAGTAGAGGAAGTAGTATGATTACTGGAATACAAATCACATTTACAAGACAGTGTGCGCTGCACATGAACACAGATGCTGTTCTGTCATCATCAAATCGGGAGTATTTAATAACAATCATGTCAATAAAGTGGCCCCAAACCCTGGTCAGGAATAACACAGACGCTACATAACTGTGTGTTCTGTGTGCAACCTAAATCATGTAGGTGTCAGAAGTGCAGTGGGGTACCACTGAGCCACCGTACCAGTGTGGAAAGGCAAGGCAGAATTCCTCTAGAAGTTACCACTACTGACATTCATAAGCTCTTGCTTAACAGATCTGGAGACCAAACAGCTGGTGGAGATTTGTATGAGTGTGGAATGCAGGCTTTTGTTCTTTGCTAGTAAAAATGCGCAGCGAATGGTGATGACTGTGTTAAAAAAAAAATGGCATTTTGCAGCTGATAATTTTTTTCAATCCAATAGTATAATTGTGCTTTTTGTACTGATCGTAGTTTCCATGGAAATAAATAACAGGCATTACTTTCGGAGCAGCCTACGTACACCTTTGTCATATAATGCACAGCGCCAGACTTTGTGAGTGCAAATGGAAAGAGCTTTTTATTCATTTCAATTTTAATCAAATTCTACAGAGCAGCACTTCTATGGTCTATTTAAAACGCAAACAAAGGCAGAAGAGCTCCCTCCGTATCTAAACCCTCTTACTATTGTTGTAAGAAAAGAACAAGGAAAAGCTCAAAGGAGCCCTCGCAGTCCCACTGACAGTGCCCAGCTGCAAGCTGTACAGATATTTTAACACTACTAAATAATGTCTGAAGTATCTTTGCCTTCTATTCTGGGGTTCTAAAGAGTCAGATGAAATGATACCTGAAGAAAGTGTCCAGCCCTATTATGTGCCGGATATCTCTGTGGTTTCTTAATAGGTGTTTTGAATGCTAAGCACTTACCCTGGTGCTGTTGTGAGATTCTCAAAAGTCTGCTCCAAAGTGGAAGAGACAAAAGAGAATGAATGAAATCAAATTGAGTTGTGGCGGGGGACAGCTGGGACCCACTCACTAACATAAGCTGATCTATTCATGATACTCTCTTCCACGAAGAACAGGGTTCTAGTACTTGGAACAAAGGTGGAAATGATGTGATTTCTAAGATCTGCCTGAGAGTGGCATTTGGATTCTGCAAGAGATACGTTTAAATGCAAAATCTGTGTGGTTTATTTTTGTTATTACCATTATTTCTCCTTAGCAGTGAAGCCTCATAATATGAACTCAAAGTTCGTCATAGGAATTGCACTGTTCTTCTAAAAGTTTTCTTGGATATACCCAGGGATGAAGTTACAAAGCTACAATGAACCCGTATGGTTTGAAAAACACTGATATGACCAGCTGTGTCATAGAATCACAGAAACATTAAGGCTGGAAAAGACTTTAAAGACCATCAGGTGCAGCCATTGACCTACCCTTACTATGCCCACCAAGTCATATGCACTCTCAGCTCTAGAAGTCTCTGGATGGCCCACTGCAAGAAGCTTGAAGGAGATATCAAAGAAAGCAACAAGCTCCAGATCTCATTTCCTGGACTTCTTCCCTAAGCTTCCACTATTGCTCACTGGCAGGGAGAAAATACAGAATCTACTGGGATTCTTGATCATGTCAGATAAGCCTTGGATACATCTTCTGAAAACTGCTCCTTCCAAAGTCAATATCCAGCAGGTTTGTATTCGGGAAACCTTTCTCCACCTATTGTGTAATATCAAACCCTCTGCTTACTCACATAAAATGAACATAAAAAAGGGAAAAATCTGATGGCTGACCCCAGTGACCCAACAAACACCTCAGTGGTCAATAGTTAATCTGACATCTGGAAAATCATTGCTCTTTTCTGAGGCATATGCTACTTGTTATGCTGATTGTTGCTGTTGGGCAAGTTGGCTTTTATTTAACATCAACACCCAGAATTAAAATTTCCATTCTCCTCTATGAGCTCTGAAGCTAAACTCTGTGGCCAGTAATGGAAAAGCTGCCACCAAACCAAGTCCTTAATTTTAGGTGTATTACCCCTCTGTAGGGCATGGGAATGAGGCTGTATTTGGTCTGAAGCTATATCCAGAATTGTATGTATTTTTCTATAAATCCAAATGAGTGCAAGAAAGTAGACAATGCCAACAGCAGAGCTTTATAGGCAAGGGTTTTCACATCCAGAATCCCTTTTCCCAGTAGAATGGAACAATATGGCCTTTCATTGTGGTCCTCTGAACTCACCTTCATGTGGCTTAGATGTTGTCAGAGAAATCAAGCTGTTGGATGGCTCCGGAAAACAGGATTTCAATTTCATAACACTGTGATGTTTCCATTTCCTGATGACCGTCTCAGAGAAAAACAAAACCAAAACAACAAGAAACCCAAGCAAACAGAGGGAAAAAAAAAAAAAATAAGCACATACAATGTATTGCATTTAATCAAACTTCTGCAGTAGAGAGTGGGTTTGTTTGTTTGTTTCATTTCTTACTTCCATATTCTACCCATGGAGCAATCTTGCTGGTAGGGAGGATAAACAGCCAGCCACCAAACAAACCAACCACAGGGCCTCCAGGAGCTGTTGTTATTTATTTCCACAATTAGCAGCCGAGTTCTGGTGCTGTGCCCAGAGAACTCCTCTCATTTTTCAGCATGTCACTCGGCACACAATATGCTTTTAGGAATTGAGGATTAAGACGGCTGATTGTGGGTGGTTTATGAAACTTTTTATGGGAAGCCATATAGCCAAACCTTTAGAGAATCAGACCGTCATTTTAATGGGCTTATGTTGTGTACAAGACTGCTTGGTAAGATTTCCACGCAGTGCAGAGCGTCTTGATAGAGAACTTGGATTAATCAGGGGCTGCTGCTGCTGTTTGATGCTGTGGATTGTTTTCTGAATTAGCAACCAGCCATGAGCAGTACTGAGAGCAGCTTGGGGGCGGCCACCCTTCACCCTTGAAGATGCTGGAGCTGCTGGATTCCAGCAGGGAAACATCTACAGAATGGAAATAATGAAATAAACTTAATATAGACAGGTGAGTGCCTGGAATACTGTTAAAGTGGAGGGCGCATCTCCCTGCAGCCAAGTGCCTTTGGGATACTGGGCAGGATGAGGCTGGAAAAAAGTTATAATCCTGTACATGATGACCAAATCCTAAAATCTCTTTGCATTATATGCGCCCATGTGAAGTGCACACATACACGCAGGAAAACACCCCAAATTTAGAGGCAAACAGCTGTTAGACAAGCTCTCTGTATGTCACACACTGGATGGAGGACCCAGCTGCTGATTTTGGACGTGGGCACCGTCACCTCTGAAAGACTGCTCAACGCCATTCAGGTTTCCTCAGCAATTTCAGCTGTGACTGAGGGATGAATATTTAAGGTGCAGATCTATAGTGCAGCATTCAGATTTAGCAGAGATGTCATCCTCTCCCAAGGTTGTTAAATGTATTGATTAATTGCCTATTGTTAAAGATATCGATTGATGAAGCTGCAATATAAATACTGGCAATGCTGGCTACTCTACGCAGATTTTAACCTAAGCACTCAAATGATTTTCTGTATTTCTAGATCACAAGAGATTCATACCAAATTCCCACCGTGCCCTGGCCCCTCGCTGCTGATCCCTTTCAGCCATAAAAGTCCTTCAAGTGTCATTTTGCAGTCATAGAATGGTTTGAGTTGGAAGGGACCCTTGAAGGCCATCTGGTCCAACTTCTGTAATGAGCAGGGACACCTACAGCTTCATCAAAGTGCTCAGAATTCACAATGCAATTTCTTTTCTGTGCTGTGCTGAGGCTACTGGGACCATCTTAGTGTTTAATTTCCATTCGGGATAGTGCTGGAGAGTTTTGAAGACCAAATTTCAGTGTGCAACCAGCAAATAAGCATCTACTGTTCAGAACAAGCTAAGGGCAAAAGAGATCAGCCAGAAGTCACCTTACCAAGGTAAACCAAGAAGCCAATTTTCTGACACTTCAAATATACCTGGGATCTGAAGATCATAGAATCATAGAATCACGATTCCAAGACACAATGAATCTTGCTATAAATCCTATCAAAAAAATCATTGAGTGCTACCTGCTTTTAACAACTTCTTTGATACATGTGAAGGGGATCCTGAAAAACACTTCCAGAGCCTTCAAGGTCAATCCAACACCATCATTACCAAAGTGTTGCATGACACTCCATGTTGATTAACCACCATCATATTTAATTAGCACTCGAGTGGCACTTCATCCTGCTTACTGTCAGCAATCCCTTTATCTTGCTATTTGCATTGCACAGTTTTTAATTAGGGTATGTATGGGGAATCTCTTAATGATCTCATGTCTGAATAACCATCCAGGCTCTGTGGAAGGTTGCTTGGCTGTCTCTGTCTCTCCAGAGGGTGCTTTACCACTGCAGGTTTCACCATTTTCCTAGGAAATATTTTTTCCTACTGTCTGACCCAAAGCCTCTCCATTTACAACTTGTTATGCTTGCCATTGTTACAGCTAAGTCTTTGTAATAACCTTATCCAGTCGAACTCAGTGATGCTTATAAGCCCCTTACAATTCAGGATATTCTATTATTCTCTTATTTCCTTGTTTAAATTCCTCTTTGCTGGACCAAACAATCTCTGCTTTGCAGCCACATTTCTCAGGTTGACCAGGATTTGAACTCATTCCTTATGGGTCCCTTCCAACTCAGGATATTCTATGAGTGAGTGACTTTGGAACCAATAAACTCTTCCTTTTTCTTCTTAAACTCCAGTGGTGACCACCTGAAAGTATTAAGGATGCAAAGATGAGGGAGGATAGCTGGAATACTCTGGAAAATGATCACTGTGCAATTCAATGGCAGATGAAATCCATCACCAATTTGTAGGCAATGCACATTAGAAGGAAGAGTTTAACCGACTCGTTCATGCTGATGGGCTCTGAATGAGTCGTAACTCATGGGGACAAGATTTAGGCATTGCTCCTGACATCTCAATGTGCAGCAGAGGTCAAAAAAGTAAATAAGGCATTAGGCTGTGTTCAAAGGGGAGAGAGAATAAAGGGCAAAGATAGGCTGTGGCAAGCCATTGAGCCTTCTCTTTATATTCACCTTTTGTTTTTTGTCAGTTCATCCCAAACTGGGACTGTCCATTGAAGAGAGTCTCTCAGCACCACAGAGATAACAGGAATGGGGACTGCGAAGGAAGTGTCAACTAAGCAGTGAACTTATCATGCAGAGAACAGAGTACACGTGATTCCTTGTCCAGAGAGCGTCCCAAATGCAGACCAGGGGCCCTGGGTGCAGAACTTTCTACTCGAGGTGAGAATGTTGAAATCACTCAAATTCTGAAGTCAGGGACTTTGTTTTTCAGGAAGACTCTTCCACTCCTTCAGCCACGTGGTCCAGATGCTCCACTTCATTGGAGTGAAGAGGGGATGCTTTAAATCTCCAGGAAAATAATGTTTCTTTTGTCTGTTCACAGATCTGTTCTTTTATCTGTTCCATTACATACTGTCAGAAAGAAGCAAGAAAACTGTAACTGCTAAACAGCTGATGTTCCTCACTGTGCCTTGGGTTCCATGCCTTGAGTTTCACAGCTAGGAAACATGATCTGCATGTGCTGAAGAGTGAAATACGAAAGAGATCTCATCTCACAGGGCAATAATAAAAATAAAGCTGATCCTTTGGTCCAAATGTCGAGTGCTAAGAAGAAAAGATCAACAGGCCCAGAGCCCTAAACTGTAAATTTGTGATGGATCGTGTCCTATAATGCACTTCACATAATCACTGTTGATCATAATTAAATTTATTAATGAATTATTTTTGTGTTATTTCTTCCACTTTTTCCTCCAGCCATGGCCCAGTTTCTACTACTATGCACTTCTACTGAAGTCAGTGCAGAGCCCATCTTGCTTCCATACCACATCCAGGCACAGTTCCACGGTTCTGGCTGAGCAACACCTAAATAAAACCAAAGGCACAGTTTGCTAAGACCAGAAAATGTGCTCTAATTGTTGTCATCTTCCAGTTCCATGGGATCTGAAGGAATTTTGCTGCCAGCCCCACACACACATCCACCACACCTCTCCCTCCCCACCTCTTTCCCACGTTATTGCCCTCCTTTGTGCTCAGGCTGTGGGACACAACTGCGGGTCATAAATTCACTGGGTATAGGTCTAGACTCATCATGACAGAGGAAGAAAAAAAGCAAACCAGCACCTCTCTGAGCTGCAGCCAGTTGCACCCAAATCTGTACCCAGAGCTCTCACAGAAATTCACAGTGCATCACCCAGAAGTGGAGTGGATTCCAAGTAATTAAATGTATAAATTAATTCTCCCCCTAATATATGCTTCTCTCCCATTATTAGGTTTGTTTCAGGGAAAATCCTTGGAGGATCTTCATGAAAGTATCACTATTTCAATATTGTCTTTCTTAAGCCTTATTTTCCACTTTTTTTTTTTTCCAGGCTTGATGCCTGCAGCCTACAATTAAAATAAGTGACATGAAGATGTCTTTAAAACAGAGATCTATGGAAAATGAAAGGATTGTCTGTCAAAGGGTGAGAAATGAAAAATAGCGGTCTCAGATCTCTGAATGGATGAGTGAGGAAAATTCCTGTCCGTCCCAGTACCCAAAGGGATAAAACCCAATGATAGCTTCTCAACTGCTTAGCAGATAATGCATGTGCTGTTTGGATGCTGGTAATGTGTTTTTTACTTCTTTCTATCTGGGAGGAACGAATCAAATATGAGAAGTGCTGGGACATGATTTTCAACCCATTGCCTTTGATTAAGTGCTTTAACATGTGAGTCCAGAGATTCGCAATAATACTAATGGGGCATAAAGAACTATAAACAGGACGGGCCTACTTTGGTCCAAATGCCATTATCCTGGAATAAAAAAGAGCAGCAAATGTAATATGTCCACTGCTAACCTTTTTTTGACAGGAAATTTTCTCTCCTACGTGCACACCATAAATTACACCGCATTTTGCCCGACCTGTGAGTGATTGTTCAATTTCAAGAGGAGGACTGTTTGCTAAGCCCAAACCACATTGCTCAACACAGTATTTGGCTGTGAAAATATGATGGGGTGAAGCTAAACATGTATATGAGTGGCAGGCTGGGCTAAAAGCAGATTTCTTTTTATGTCATGTTTGGGAAAGGATGGTAAAACTCATCAATAAATATTGGGATGAGGTGTTGGTTGTTCAGTGATATTAAATAGAGTGAAAAATCAGGCTGGAAGTCCAGACTGGAAATGCCAGGGAAGATGAGGGAGATTGGAAATGTGATCTAAGTTTGCTTCAAAAAGACAGGAGGTCACATCCTACATATATATATACAACATCAGGTTGGTGGAGTGTCGCTCTTTGAACCTGACTCCACATCACATCCAACTTTGTGCTACATTTTATTGCTCTCAGCAAGTTGCAGATTGTCCAACTGTTCTATCATTTCTTGTAAACGGCTGCAACAACAACAACAAAAATAATAAAGGAAGAAGAAGAAGAAAAAGAAGGGCAAAAAAAAGATTCCGTGACTCTATAACGGAGTCCTCGGTGTAAATCAAACATTCCCTGTCATGTTGATAGCTTGTGTTAGTCTAATGTATTTTATATTACTCAAAAGCTTTGAAACCCTGCAGCTTTCTTCATATAGGCCATTATGCGGTTATCATTAAATTGTCTTGCAAAGAACATTATCGGTAATTATAGCAGACACTAAAATCAAATGATCAGACTGGGACCTTTAACACCAAGAGGAACCATTAGAAGTTAATCAAATAAAAGGATGAGAATAATTATGTTAGGATTAAGCAGTAATATGCCAGAAGTTATATACTTTGCTGACTATATATCTTTACTCTCAGCTTCCTCCCTCTCCTCCTGTTTGATGCCTTTTATATAATACTTTGGCACAGAATGTAAATGACGGTATTTTTGTGTGTCACAAATGGGGATTTAGGGTTCAAATGAGGTTCACGTTGAAATGGCACAGAAAGCAGCACTATGGAATGATGGAGATAAAAATAATAGTGGTGTACGAGTGTATGGATAATATATATAAAAGTACAAAGCTGCAAAAAATCCATTGGTCAATGGAGCATAACATGATGATAAAAACAGTTGCAACAGGAGGTGAAACCACATGGCTATCGGTTCACTGCTCAGCGTTGCTTTGCTGTTCCTAAGTGCTTCTGTGGCTCATTGCAAAAAGTCACACAGCACAGACAAAAACTGACATTGTTTTCAGGTTGGGTATTAGGAAAAATTTCTTCTCCATAGGAGTGGTCAGGCACTGGGAAAGGCTGCCCATGGAGGTGGTGGGGTGCCCAACCCTGGAAGCATTCAAGAACAGTGGAGATGTGACACCTGGGCACGCAGTCAGTAGGCATGGTGGGATGGGTCGGAGTTGGGCTTGGGAATCTTGGAGGTGTTGTCCAATCATAAAATAAGCAAGCCAGCAGCACACTGAAGTCATGCTAGACGTAAGCACAGAAGCTAGTTATTCTGAAAATAAAAGGAGTCATCATTTATTTGGTTTTTCTTTGCCAGCTTGTACAGGGAAAACATTATTTTGAGAAACAGAAACTTGAGGAGGAGGAATGGGACTTATCAATGTTAGCCCCAGAAGCATGTTTTGTTGTTGTTGTTTTTTGAGAGAAATTAAAAGCAAAGGAAAATGTTAATTTGGAGATAGTAAAAATATTTATCCTTTAATTAAATGTTCTTATTTTAAGCTCTTTTAAACACAAGCTGTCAGGAAAATTGCAAAATTGAATGGCCAAACTGCCAGCCCAATCCTACCATGCCCACTGACCGTGTCCCTCAGTGCCACATCTCAACAGTTCCTGAACACCTCCAGGAATGGGGACTCCAACAGTTCCCTATGCAGCCTGTTCCAAATATGAACAATTTAATCCATGATCCTTGTACCGGATAAACTCCAATAGAGTTTTCCATTTCCTAGTCCATCAGATCTCTGAAAATAAACTTTAGACCCCCAAATGGAGTATATTGGTTGATCTGTCTTTGTAAAGTGTTGAGGTGAAACATCTCACTTAATACCACTTAAAAGGTATAATTTGATAATGTCCAGTTGCAGAATGGATGCACCAGGATGGATACAGGGATCATAGAATCACAGAATCATAGAATCATAGAATCATAGAATCGTAGAATCGTAGAATCGTAGAATCATAGAATCATAGAATCATAGAATGGTCTGGGTCTAAGAGAACCACAATGCTCATCTAGTTCCAACCTCCTGCTATGTGCAGGGTCACCCACCACCAGCCCAGGTTGCCCACAGCCACATCCAGCCTGGCCTTGAATGCCTCCAGGGATGGGATATCCACAACCTCCTTGGGCAACCTGTTCCAGTGTGTCACCACCCTCTGTGTGAAAAACTTCCTCATAATATCCAGCCTCAACCTCCCCTATCTCAGTTAAAACCATTCCCCCTTGTCCTGTCACTATCCACCCTTGTAAACAGCCGTTCCCCCTCCTGTTTATATGCTCCCTTCAAGTACTGGAAGGCCACAATGAGGTCTCCCCAGAGCCTTCACTTCCCCAGGCTGAACAAGCCCAGTTCCCTCAACCTTTCCTCATAGGAGAGGTGCTCCAGCCCTCTGATAATCTTAGGGGCCTTCCTCTGGACCCACTCCAAGAGATTTCCACGTCCTTCTTGTACTGGGGGCCCCAGGCCTGGATGCAGGTATTGGGGATGCAAGGCACAGACATAGCAGACACAAAGCCTCTGTTCCACGGCAATCATTTTGCATCCATCCTCCATCCTGAAATTGTGTTGTGGAATTTTCATGAATTTACACCAAAAACAACTTGTAAGTAACAACTCTGAAATGCAACAAGCAGATCCATTAGGCATATGCATATTATGTGCCTAATACAAATACGAACATGCATGACTCATTCCTTGCTTGCCCTACTGCCCCAAATTCTGTTCACAAATAGAGAAGGACTCCATCCTATTTGAAAAATCATGGCTGTCTGGTGAAGTCCCTGGTAACTGGAAAAAGGGAAACATTACTCCCATTTTTAAGAAAAGGAGAAAGGAAGACTTGGGGAACTACAGACCGGTGAGCCTCACCTCTGTGCCTGGGAAGATCACGGAGCAGATCCTCCTAGAAGCTGTGTTAAGGCACATATGAGACAAACAGGTGATTTGAGACAGCCAGCATGGCTTCACCAAGGGCAGATCGTGCCTGACCAATCTGGTGGCCTTCTATGATGGAGTGACGGCTTTGCTGGACAGGGAGAGGGTGATGGATGTAATCTGTCTGGAATTCTTCTAGTGGATGAGAAGCTGGACATGAGCCAGCAGTGTGCACTTGCAGCCTGGAAGGCCAACTGTGTTCTTTGCTGCATTAAAACAGGGGTGGCCAGCAGGGAGAAGGAGGTGATTGTCCCCCTCTACTCAGCTCCTGTGAGGCCCCATCTGGAGTACTGTGTCCAGGCCTGGGGCCCCCAGTGCGAGAAGAACATGGTACTCTTGGTGTGGCACTACAGTTTTGGGGTGGAGCACCTGGAAGACTGTGTAGAGGAAATGGACCAGGGAGTATTGGTCAGTGCCTGGCTAAATGTGAGCCAGCAGTGTGCTAAGGTAGCCAAGAAGGCCAATGGTATCCTGGATTTATCAGAAGTAGTATTGCCTGCAGGAACAGGGAAGCAATCACCCCTCTGTGCTCAGCACTGGTGAAGCCGCACCTGAAGTACTGTGCTCAGTTTTGGACCCCTCACTACAAGAAAGACAGTGAGACCCTCAAGCATGTCCAGAGAAGGGCAAAGAAGCTGGTGTGGGGCCTGGAGCACAGGTCTTATGAGGAGAGGCTGAAGTAGTTGGGATTGTTCAGTCTGGAGAAGAGAAGGTTCTGGTGTGACCTTATTGCTCTCTACAACTACCTAAAGGGAGGTTGTGGTGAGGTGGAATTTGGCCTCTTCTCCTGGATAACAAGCAATAGGACCAGAGGGAACGGCCTCAAGTTGTGCCAGGAGAAGATTCAGATTGGACGTTAGGAAATACTTCTCCAAGAGAGTGGTCAAGTTCTGGGGCAGGCTGCCCAGGGAGGTGTGGAAGTCACCATCCCTCAGAGTTATTCAAGAAACGTTTAGATGTTATCCTGTGGGACATGGTTTAGGGGGGAAATATTGGTGATAGGTGGATGGTTGGACTGGATGATCTTGGAGGTCTTTTCCAACCTTGGTGATTCCATGATTCTATGAATTTACACCAAAAACCTCTGATAAGTGACAACTCCAAAATGCAAAAAAGCATATCCATTAGGTGCATGCATAATATGCATCTGGTACAAATATGAACATGTATGACATGTTTCTTGCTTGTTCTACTGCCCCAAGCCACTTTCAGATCAGAATTTCTGGCCTGTAGACCAGAATAAAATTTTAAGTGCCATGGACAAGGTCATACAGATGCTTGTATTCCTGTATAAGCATTACACCAAAAGGACATCAAAGCTATTTCCTGTTAAATTTGCTAAGACATGATTGCAGCAAGCCATTCCCTCTAATACCAGCTCCATAATTTGATTTCATGACCTGTTGCATTGACAGAGATTCCAACAGAGTGCTGCACTGATTGCATTTTAATTGTTATATTAATTTAATAGTTGCCTCTTCCAGCTCGAGGAGTTGATAAAACTGGAGCAAATTAGCCCCGTAAAGTGCTAGCTGGAGTGTGTGAAAGCCACAGAGACTCAGGCTTGGAAAAAGCACATTATGTTGTGCCATTCAAGCATATCACCAAGACTGGGCAATTAAAATGACAGTGACTCACAGTCACCAGGGTTGTGTCAAGGGGAATGTGGGTGGACCATGGGACCTGCCAAGGGTTTTGCTCAGGACATGGAAGTTGGACTCGATGATTCCTACTGGTCCCTTCCAACTCAGGATATTCTATGATTGTATGACTTCTCAGGTAGGCTATAGAAAAGGGAGATCAATGGCCTTTCCCAGTGTGTGCGAGGCTCATTAATGAGCTGAAATTGGCCCTCTCCTTGGATCCCTGAAAATGAATTTATTGAAGTATGAAGCCAAAGAACCTCTCAATAATACTGTCTCTACTGAAAGAATCTGGCTCATCTTATTGGTTTTCAAAAAAATATAGATATTTCCACTCTTTGCCAACTTAAGTGGTTATTATTTCTTCATTAAACTCTCACTTTCTTATGCCACTACTTCACAGGAAAAAATACACACAGTGACCTTCTTCCAGCCTATATGTGGAATGCATGCAAAAACGTTTCCAAAATTCTCCACGTCTGAAGTAATCTAAGGGTTATCCGGTACATAACAATACATGCCCACCTCCCTCTTCCTTTTCCACTGGATTTTATTGAAACTCCTGGGAACATCTTAGGAAAGAGGACTGTAGTTTTTGGGAATTAATTGGTTTAAATGAATAGAATTACCAAGCAGAGTTATTTGTGGAAGTTATCTGACAAGAAATATAAAGAAATAAATCAATTTGATAGGACTACAATCTGTTCTTGGACAATTCAAGAACAGAAAAAGTCTGAATTTGGGGAGGAAATTAATCATTGTAAATTATTGGCTCAGCTGCACTATTAACATTAATAACACTCCCAAATTAATTAACTAGAAAACTCTTTTTATTAAGAAATAATCAAACCCTCAGTCAGTGTCCTTACAAAATATTAGGAGTTTGCCTCACTGTTGCTGAGTTGGTTTTATTAATCTAATGTGAAATTGAGAGATTGGAGTCCTCTCTGGACACATGGGAAGGGAAGGGAAGGGAAGGGAAGGGAAGGGAAGGGAAGGGAAGGAAAGGGAAGGGAAGGGAAGGGAAGGGAAGGGAAGGGAAGGGAAGGGAAGGGAAGGGAAGGGAAGGGAAGGGAAGGGAAGGGAAGGGAAGGGAAGGGAAGGGAAGGGAAGGGAAGGGAAGGGAAGGGAAGGGAAGGGAAGGGAAGGGAAGGGAAGGGAAGGGAAGGGAAGGGAAGGGAAGGGAAGGGAAGGGAAGGGAAGGGAAGGGAAGGGAAGGGAAGGGAAGGGAAGGGAAGGGAAGGGAAGGGAAGGGAAGGGAAGGGAAGGGAAGGGAAGGGAAGGGAAGAACACAAGATGGGACAGGATGAGACGAGATGGGATGAAACAAGAAGAATTCAAAATCTTTGACACTTCAAAATGGATCTAATTGATAGCCTGCCTGGAAAAGTGTGGAACCAGAGTGTCAGTGATGTTAGATGAGAGATTATTTTATCCCTGCACATTTAGGTGACAAATGTAACTGTCAGGGTTCTTGTGCTATCAGAAGGTGCCTAAATACTCATTCAACATTAGTAAGACTCCCTCCTTACTAGGTGTACATTTAATAACGAATGGAGGCAATTCATTAGATACTGAGACAATCTCTGAGAACTCTTTTATTTCACTGAAAATTGTATCTGCAATAAGCAGCAGAGATCTGGCTGTACACCATGTATGATACTTTTAATTTAATTTTAAACCCGAAGTGTCCATTTTGTGTGACCTACTGAAAAGCACATCCATTAAAATGCTCTACAGAAAGCCACCTTCAAATGAAATTTGTCTCTAGGAGATGAGAGAGCTTCCTAATCACGTTTCATATCATTTTTTTTCTCCTCTGAATGGATGTCTTCTTTCAAAGCCTGATGGCCAGAGAAATGAAGGGTACCTTTCAGCAGTAAGTAACTATTGGAGCTTTGCCTTGCTAGATTATTTGTTAGTTGTAACTAACGTTAAAAAATGCCCTGTCAGAAAATGCCTTTAAAAAAGTGTAATATTTTGTTTTATTTAGCAACTACTTGGGAAAATATAGCACCGAGCCAGAAAGGTTGTGGAGCAAGTAGCACTTCATAAATTGCTTGAGCCCTAATCAATACATATTGTCATCTAGTCAAGTCCTCCTGGCAGATTTTTCTTTGCCCTGCCTCAAAAGCGTATTTTATGAGGTTGTTACCGGCTTGTGCTGCAAGGCCTGGCCTAATGAATCTGTCACTGGCACTATTGATTGACATGCCAGTGTAAGTGAGACATGTGATTCCGATTGACTTCCTAATTACTGCTGCTGTGATGTCTCACCAACTGGTAAGGGCAGAGGTTAATAGTTTTGATGTTCAGCCATCTCTGGCTCTGGAAGCCGGAGTTAAACCAGCTCGTTGGAAGTCAATATCTGAATCAAGTTCTCAAGGCTACTTTCGAAGCTGATCAATTAAGTCTTCCTTGTTCTCCCTCTTGTTGCCTGACAAGGGTTTGATGAGTGGGGACCCCTCAAGACATCATTTTAAGGTAGAGCAGGAATGTTTCTAGATGGTGGGATTTAAGTGCATGCCATGGCCAGAGCATTACTCTCAGTGGAGAGAATGGGGTGAGGTTTCCAAAAGCACATGGGTGACCCAAGTGTAGTTATCATGTGGTCAACCATGACCATGCCCTCTTGTCCCTCCTTTCTCTCCCCTAGAAGGAGAACCAACTAGAGAATTGTTGGTTGCTCTCTGTCCCAACTGTGAAATGGTCCTGGCTCAGGCTTAGTTATGAGAACCCTAAAACTTCATTTAAAATGTATATTTATTTCCTTCATTACTGAGTGAATGACCCTGAAATAAGTCACTGTTACTGTGATGCTTGCCTAGAGAACACCTGAAAACCATGACGCATATGAATTTATTTGCACCAAGTGTATTTTCATATTTTTCAGCATAGGGGCTTGATGAAGTGCCTCCACAAGTCAATGGTCTTAATGGGTTTCTGTTCCATGAATTTAACTGCATTCTGAAATCCAAACAGCTGTAAGCACCTACCGCATCTGTTGGCAATGAGCTGTGGAGCCCACCACATTCACTGAAATGAAGGAACCTCCTTTGGCTTTGTATGCCTCTATCTCCACACTCCCATTATTCTGGACTTCTCTGGGCCTCATGGAAAGCATTTCACTCTTCAACAATTCTACCATCTTTTTTCTTTGTTCTCTACTAAGTGTGAAGCCAGAATCATATGATGCAGGTGCAGCATGACTTTATGCAGACATAATGTTTCCTGGCTTGTTCTTCACTCCTTATTAGTAATTGTCTGCAAACAGTTTACTTTATGCCCATAATCAAGTGGAAAGCTGACAGTTCCCCCAGATTATCCATTATAACCCCAAATTCCTTTTCCTGACGGTAATTCACATCCATGTGTGTGCCTTGCTTTGCATTTAATAAAACCAAACTCCGTCTCCAGTTTTATTTTCCAGTCGCTCAGTGTCGCAGAGCCTTCTGCAAATCTCAGCAGTCAGCTTTTGCTTTTACTACCCTGAATAATTCAATAATATCACTGAGCTTTGTCATCTCACTCCTCCCGGGGTTATTTATGAACGTGCTGAGCAGCACGGATCTTCCTACAGACATATATGGGATTCCACTGGTGACTTGTCAAAGCCGGTCAGCTCTTCCTATGCTCTATTTTTTCCTGACTAGTTATTAATTGATTAAAGGCCCTACCCTTCTAGCTGCTGTGTGAGCATTCAGTGTGTGAGCTCATAGAAAACCCACCTATTTATTATCTGATTACCTTTCCCATATGCTCAGCAAGACTTTCAAAGACCTCAAACAGATTTATAAGCATGGCTTCCCTTTAGAAAAGCTGGGTTGAGTCTTCTTTATTGTATCATATCTATCCATGTTTGCTTTGATGAAATGTTTCATCATTACATCTAACATTTGCTTAGTGCAGGTGTAGGACTTACGGGTGCTGTCAGCACACAGATGCCCTGGAGAGCCTACCAAATCCATCAGCACCAACATTAGAAGTGCAGGATACCTTGTAGGCTTCGTTGTACTGAATATAGATGACAAAATCACTTGCTTTCTTCGCTGTGGTCCTATCTTCTCTGAATACTCTTTTTGTATATCATCTGAAGTCTCTGATGATCTCTACTTGAAGATTCCAAGCTGCAGATCCTCAAAGAATAGAGAGGAGGTTCTGAGACAGCGTCACCAAAGGCTTTGCTCTACTTGCTTAAGCATTCAGTTCCCTGAGCTTAACTCTATACACATTTGGATTGCAAAGCCAAGATCTGCTCTGGCTGTAACAAAGCCTTTTTTACTCCACCTCCAAAAGCTTCCTAGTTCCTGATGAAAATCTCTGTCTGTGCAGCATTTTCTCAGCCCCTAATTGCATCTTTCACTGAAGAACTTCTTCATTGAGATGGTGGTAGGGCATGGCGCAGGCTGCCCAGGGAGGTGGGCATGCCTCTGAGCTGCCGGAGTTCAAGGAGCATTGGGGCACTGCTTCCTGACATTGGGCTTGGGTGGTCCTGTGTGAAGACAGGGGTTGGACTAACTGATCCCTGTGAGTCTCTTCCAACATGGGACACTCTATAATTCTATAATGGGGTTTGAGCTTCTCCTATTTCCCAGGAGAGCTCAAAGAACACACTGCTTTTGCTTCTCTTTGGTTTTCCTAACACTGCCTGAGATGATCAGCAGACAGGTGATATTTAAGTGACTTCTAACACAAATATCTCAATAGCTCGATAGCTTTCCACAATGAGCTGCATGCAGAGGGAGAGCCACATCCCCTCTTTGCACGTTCCTGTTCATCACAGGGGATTTGGACAAGGTGACTTTTAAAGTTCAATTCCAGCTTAAAAATTCTGTGATAATTCTATGATTCTATTTTGTGGAGAAGGTGGTTCTTTCTTCCCAAACCAGTACTGTACCAGCATGTCTCATCTGTCATAGAATCAAACAATCGTGAAGGTTGGAAAAGACCTCCAAGATCCCTAAGTTCGACTCCAACCCATCCCCACCATGCCCACTAACAGTGCCCCCACATGCCACACCTCCACAGCTCTTGAGCACATCCAGGGACGGTGACTGCTATCACTGTCCAATGCCATTGGACACAGGCCACAATCCCAGTGGACTGGGACACCAGACCCACTCCAAAAATGACCCATCACTTCCCTTTGGCATCCTTGAGCTGGCAGCACAGACCTTATGCCAGCCCCATCGTCAGAAAAAATGAATGTCTCTCCTCACTCCACCCAGCCAGCAATGGTCAAAAGAAGTCCCTGTGGTTGAAAAGAGGCAAATTATGGAATCATAAAATCATAGAATCATTATGGATGAAAAAGACCATTAAGAGCCCCAAGTCCAACCCCAGCCCATCCCCCCCATGCCCACTAACCATATCCCTACATGCCACATCTCTGAAGTTCTTGAACTTCAAGCTTGGCTTTCTCTAAACCATTTGGAGAAAGAAATGTTGTAACATGCCTGAGTCTCAGATCTGCTCTGATCTTGTGTAAATATTGAACAGTAAATTAAGGATGAGTATTAGAATTTTTAAATGTGTTCGACCAGTATGGCAAGTTTTTTGTGGGAATTAGTCATGCAATCTTCATTACCTTGAAACAAACCTCCGACAGATTTCACTGTAAGTGAAGTTACTAAGAAAGGCAAGGCAGGATTTGTGATTGATTACTCTCCATGTTGTATTAGACAATATAGATCAGCCTGCCAATATGAATTTCTCAGATGTCAAAAATACCAGGTACGAAAAAAAAAAGATCATATGAGAAAGGGAAAAAAATCATTAGGCAATCAGGGACAGCAATAATTCACCCATCTCTATGCACCGTGTACAAATAATGCCCAGGGGAATTAGCCATACTTATCACTTTGTCAGACAGCAGATAGGGCTCAGCTTCTCATCCATCACTACTTGTTTCCTCCAGTGTTTCTGAAAATGATGGTGAACAAGAGGGTTTGAATGGACCTCAAATCATTAATTAAGGACAACCTGAACGTATGTGTTCTGTCACCAAATTAACTTCAAAATATATGTTGTAAGGACACTACAGAAAACTTCTCAAGGTGTAGAGATGTTCTTGCTAGATTGTGATGTGAAAGATCTCTTGGCTACATTAGGGTAAGATAATCAAAACCAGATCATTTCTTGCAAAATGAAATGCCAGCAAAGCTATTCCTATGATGATCCCATACTCCTGTTCATCATGGGGACATCTCTGCCAGAACCAAGGGCTCAGCAAGGAGCCATAGTTCAAAGCCACGAGCAGGAATCCAAAATCAGCCTAATAGCTCTGTCACATCATAGGGACTGGGAATCCAGCCCTGCCTCTTGAGGCAAAGATCTCAACCTAGATGACCTGCACAGGGGATATTCAGGGCTGGGTGTGATATTACTGCTTTTAGAGAGAAAAAGAGAAGGAGAGAAAGAGAAAGAGAGAAAGAGAGAGAGAGAGAGAGAGAGAGAGAGAGAGAGAGAGAGAGAGAGAGAGAGAGAGAGAGAAAGAAAGAAAGAAAGAAAGAAAGAAAGAAAGAAAGAAAGAAAGAAAGAAAGAAAGAAAGAGAGAAAGAAAGAGAGAAAGAAAGAGAGAAAGAAAGAGAAAGAAGGAAAGAAAGAAAGAAAGAAAGAAAGAAAGAAAGAAAGAAAGAAAGAAAGAAAGAAAGAAAGAAAGAAAGAGAGGAAGAGAGAGAGAAAGAAAGAAAGAAAGAGAGAAAGGAAGGAAGAAAAAAAGAAGTAAGAAGGAAGAAAGGAAGGAAAATAAAAGAGAAAGAGAGGGAAAAGGGAAAGAAAATTCTTTGTGAAATAAGAAGCTTAATTACTTCCAAAACAATTACTTAATTAATTAATTGAGCTTTCTGTCACCCCTGCAAGGTAGGAAATTATTATTTTATCCATTTCACACTGAAGGTAAACCTCACTGTGAGGTGATTTGTCTGAGGAAGTAGCATCCCAGGGCTGACATTCCCAGGCCTGAGCATGGACCAACCCAATTTGCTCTCAGTCCTCAACCCACCTCCCCCATGGAGGCTCCATTGCCCCCACCACCCCAAGAGCTCTGTGTGCAAGCCAAGTCTCTGCCCCAGGTTCTGCTGAAGCTTAGACCATGCCATGGTACCATTGGCTCCTGCTGTTGTTAAATTCAGCACCCATGGATGCTTTTAAAGCTCTGAAGGATCTGACTGCATATTCTGCTGTGTTCCCATCCAACCTGACCTTGAGCACTTCCAGGGACAGGGCACCCACACTTCTCTGGTCAGCAGCACCAGGACCTCACCACCCTCTGAGTAAAGATTTTCTTCCTGACATCTCGCCTAAATCTCCCCTTCCCAGTGCAAATCCCAGTGCTCAGCAGTGACCTTGGCAATCTTTAATTCCCGAGGTCACAAATGTCATAAAACCCGAATGTCTTCAGAAACAAGGCAGAGGGACCAATGGTGTTACTGGGTTTGGGTCTAAGCATCTCTCTCTTCATATCTTGTGATGTCCGCGAGATGAACAATTATAGAATTCCCCTGAGGGGTGAAAGGTACCTCCTGCAAAACATGCTCAGTTAATTCTGGCACAGGTGGGCCGCATGGGGATCAGCGTGGGACAGACTGATTTAGATCATTCCACTCAAGTCAGGTGGTGCCTTGCTCCCGATTCCTCCCTGTTAATTCTTACCTGGGATAATTATGTCTGCTCAATCTAGCCCAGCTTAACCCTGTTCATCCCGTGTACTTGCAGAGAGCAAGTGGTGATGGAGGTGCTGGTTTGGGGACACTTGTCATCATTGTTGTCCTCTGCTAGACATTTCATTGATGACCTTGGGTAATTTAACTAATTAATTCTACTTGTGGTTCTCTGAGAGGCAAAAGCTGCCAAGTGTCCAAATCACAGAAAATTAAGGTTGGAAAAGACTACTAATTTCATCAAGTCCAACCCCAACCCATTCCCACCATGCCCACCAAACCATGCTTATTGCCACCAGCTTCAACAGGTTGCAGCCCAGAAACCAGAGAAAGCATCCCCAGCTTTCCTGGCCTCTCATGTGCTTGCCCTGTGACAGAGTCTTTTCCTGTGGATGAGACACAAGAAACAACAACTTAGATTTCAATAGCTGATAAATTATTCTTGAAAAGCTGTAATTGCTCAGCTGCAGCTGCAAGAGCACTGAAGTACAGAACTTAATATAATATTATGGTTCAAAATCAATTTGCTCAGAGCCTGCATTGTTCTCTGCGTGGGGTGCTAAGCAGCAAATTGTAAGTACTGATCACGGCACACTGCTTGGGGATCCAAGTAGCAGGGTGATCCTGGAACCTGAATTTTGCCATCTGTGCTTTTTTCCTCAGCTGTCTGAGTAATGAAAGGGTCCAGATTCTGTTCCACGTTTGCACTTTTTTTTTTCTGTTTTAAAGGCATGGGAATGGCAGCTACTGCACATAGAGGTTTGCAAAGTGGCTCAGGCACATCAGCAGATGATCATCCGGTGAGATTTACAGTGGTGCCTTTATAGTGTGGAAGGGAAGGGAAGTGCCCAGCTCCCACCAAGGTGAAAAATAAATACAAATAAATCCCAAACAATGGTGCAATTGGCATCTCCTGTAACAAGTTCAGAAAATGACTGTGTGTGGACTATTCTGGATCAAAACCCATTGAAGTCAATGAAGTTCACTCTGGATTTACAGTGGTATTAACTGGGATCAGAATCCGACCCTATAAATTTGCTAGTACTGCTAATCCTGGTGCCTCTGATCTCACTGAGATATTTGCTTTATTGACACTGAAATAACACACCGTGCCCTGCTATTGTTAAACTCAGCTGGTTTTAAAAACCCATCATGCTGTTTGTCAGGACTGACCTTAGCAAACCGGCCCACTGTCCTTGGATCTATGGGCAAGAAAGTTGTCAAATGCCCCCCTTTTTTTTTTCTTTTTTTTTTCTTTTTTCTTTTTTTTTTTTTTTTTTTGTGCAGCCTTCTACCAGCCAAAAAAAAAAAAAAAAAAAAGGAGAAAAAATCAATTTCAATCAACACGGAGTGTAATATTATCAAATGTCAGATGCTGAGGCCGTGTGCTTTGAAAATTATCCTTGACAGCTTCTTGTCGACTTAATTAAGTGCTCAAAAAAAAAAAAAGAAGAAGAAAAAAAAGGCAAAATATCTCAATTGTCGGCTCCCTCTCTTTGTGGTTCAGAGGTTCTATTGACAGCTCTGAAAAAAAGATTGCCTTTGGGAGTTTTATTGATAGATCCTCGCCTGATATTGGAACGATTCCTGGGCAGATAAATCACATTTAGATTTGTTAGTAATTGAGGAGAATTGATTGAATCGTTAGGATGGCCCCAGAGGGAGGTACCCACTGCTCCTCTGTTCTGCAGAGGTTGTCATCAGATAGAGGACCTCACTGGGCAGGGTGGGTAAAGGTCTGATTGTTACACAATCAGGTGTTGCTTCCCTTTAGCCCTCCCTTCTCTGTCTTCCCATCCTCGCGTGGCAAATGTCACAATAGTGGAGCAGGCGGCCATAAATAAAACTGATAGTGGGCGAAGGCGATGGCTATCAGCACTTCATCACCCAGAAAGGCACTAATTGTTTTCAAATCATTAGTGGAATTTGGGGATTAACAGTGATGGGCTTTTATTTAAAAAGCCTCACAAGGAACTCATCACTCTCATATGCTTATTTAAACAGCTATGAATATTATTTAGTGGCTGGCTAAGCGTGGCGAATGCAGTGGCGGTGCTGAGCAGCTCCTTTTGGCAGAAGGGAAGTGCGCATGGCACTGCGTGCTGGCACTGTGTTCTTCTTGCCAATGAGCAGCCCCAGAGCCCTGTGGACCCCAGTCTTGGTGGGCTGATGGTCACTGTGTGATCCTGGAAGGAAAAAGCGTCACTTGGAACCTGGAGCAACACGGGGAAATGCTGGAGCAACATCCCTGCTCTTCTCTTCCCAGGGAAAGGATGGAGTCCCCATCCCTAGCGGTGATCAAGAACTGTGGAGATGTGACATTGAGGACATGGGCGTTGTGGGGATGGGTTGGGGTTAAACTCGGGGATCATAAAGGTCTCAACAGGATACTGAAAAAATGAATGGACAAAACGGCCATCTTCTTTTGTGCAAAGAAAAAAAAAAGACATATTGCAACTACCAAATAATTAATCTGAGCAATGATGACCAATTCTGGACTTAACCACCTGCAGACTTACTCTGGTGAATGTTTCAGCCCCATTTGTTGGCTGCAAATGTGCATTGTTCAACCACAACACAGAGACAGCAGGAGCTTGGTTCCTCCCTGGGTCACGCTGCTCACCTCCATCTACAGCCCCACAATCCCTCCTCCTCTCTGGGAGCTGGCTATTGAAGTGCAAATGGGAATAAAGCAGCCATGAATAAATTTCAGCTGGAAATTAGAAGAAGGTTTCTAATTATCAGAGCTGTGAATATCTGAAATAGGAGATGAAGAGGTGTTGGTGGCTGGAATGGAGTATGGCAGCAGGAGGATGATGCCACACAGCACGAAATTCTCCCCATATCCCTCTTGATGGTGGTGGCAGTGGTGCATCTTCTTTTACCTGTGTGCCTTCAGACTCTGTAGCAATATAGAAGTTTCCAATGAACATCCTGTCATCTCTCAAAGTTATTTTTTCAGATCGAAATGTCTTGTTAATGTAGAATTTGGGTTCTGGGATTTTTTGCTTTCATTAACTTGTATGTTTTAGCCTGAGGTGGAGCAGTGAGGATAGGAGGAACCCTCCCTCTGTGTTCATTTTCTTTCTCTTTTGTTCTTGTTGCTCTTTTCCCCTTCCCATCAGTGGACACTGCTCCTACATAAAGGAACTGTTTCAAATTATGACAGAAGGTGCTTTGGTGAAATTCATGGCAATGTTCAGCCTTTCAAAAGCCGGAGTCATTTCAACACTCCTGTTCTTATTACAGGCACAGGTCTGCACAAATCAACTGCTTTTATAGCAAAGTAGATACTTCAGCCAAAGGAAAAAACAACCGTTCTTCGGAGGTGTGGGAAGCAGTGGTGGGCTGCAACGTCCACGGCTTTAAATCAGGTATTCTTGGCATCATATGAAGAACTAAAATAGTTTAAATAGTCCATGGACCCTGTCATACAGTGGAACTGTAGTGCTAATAGCAAAGAAGCACCTATGTGCAGATGCGCACACAGAACCATAGAATCACAGAATCATCGAGGTTGGAAAAGACCTCCAAGATGCCCAATCCCAACTCATCCCACCATGCCCACAGATCACATTCTCAAGTGCCACAACTCCACAGCTCTGGAACAGCTCCAGGGACAGGGGCTCCACCACCTCCCTGTGCAGCCTGTGCCACTGCATCATAGAATCATAGAATCATCAAGGTTGGAAAAGACCTACAAGATCATCCAGTCCAACCGTCCACCTATCACCAATAGTTCTCACTAATACACGTCCCTCAACACAAAGTCTAAACGTTCCTTGCACACCTCCAGGGTCGGTGACTCCACCACCTCCCTGGGGCAGCCCATTCCAGCACCTGAACACTCCACCCTTTTGGATAATGCTTTTTTCCTAATGTCTGACCTGAAGTCACGTGTACACACACATAAGAGCTGATGCTGGAAATGTTCAAGGGCACACTTGGATGCAGAACAAAAATCCACATTTTTCAAGTAGCCACAGCAAAGTAAGTACTTCTTTTAATGCTTTTCTCCCTTTAAGTCCTCCCCACTCCAAAGGGCTATGAATTTCCTTTTTCTTCCCATTTGCTCATTCCTGCAGCAGGAGTAGGATTGATTTCTGCTCCAACCCACTCTGTTCATTTCAGATTGCCTTCCACTTCCCCGTGCACACTACTGAAACATCATCTGCAAATGATCGTTCCCATTGCTGCCATCACTACTTAGCCCGGGGCAGGGAGTTCTGAGCAAAAGCCAGGCGACATATAATTGAAGGCAGAGACACCACTACCTGTAGCCTGAAATCCTAATAAACTACCAGAGGTCCCGGGAAAGTTAAATATGGGGAGGCATGTCACAGCCGTGTCATGATTAGTGAGACTGAGCCACGCATGCACACAGCTCACTGTCAGGATTTCAGCAACTGTGCTACCCATGTGCCTTGCTTCCCTGCCTTCTGCCTAAGAAATCCATATATTTTTGACTATTCAGATTTTATGTTGTTCTGAAGACTCCCAGTATACTTCAGAGACACACAAATGTACACTCATGCTGCATTTCCCAGACAGAAAGATGATGTGCAGAATATATCCTCATGTGCTTGTAGTATCATAGCATCATAGAATCATTTATGTTGGATAAGACAGAGGCACCAGTTGGGGTCTGAAGGCTCTAAGATGGAATCTGTTTGCTGCAGAGGAGTTAAGACATACAATCACTGTTCTGAGAATTAGAAGACAGAGGTGAAGGAGGGGTGTGTTAATTGGGGTTTCTATATCTGCCTCCCTAGCAATTAACTCCACATTTCCCACAGGGAAAAAGTCAGGTCCTTTTACACTGTTTTGCCACCCTTTCTCTTCTTGCTTGCTCGATTTCTTTCTTTCCTTTAGCGACGTGTCTCTAATCATTGCCCTGCGTCATTATCGTTATCTCTGATTATGGTCTTTAGTTACGATGTCAAAGATGAGAAAAATGAACTCAGTTTTCTGGCATCCGAACACATATTGATTTTAACAGCACCTGCCACGAGGCCTTCACATATGATAGATTGCTTTTAGGGTGATGCAAAAAAATACCCACATGAATAAAAATAGTTACAAAAGAGAATAACCAGTGATTCCCCTACTGTATTTAGAACACATTGTACTGACCTGCAACCCAGGAATGGCATCTGTGTACAATCACAGGATCATGGAGTGATCTTAACACATAATAATACCCTTCAGGATAAGCATAAGAGATGGTATTAAAGCTCGTCTTTCTGGTCATTGTGCTGATAACAGCCTCCTGGCTTCCTTGCAGCTACCTGGAAAATAAAGCAAGGTCCTTGGCCACTTGGAAGGACCCCAGACCCCATGCCCTACACACTGGCCCCGAACTGGGCATGGGAGCATCTTCTGGATTCTTGTAGAGCTCTTAGGATACCCCAGCATCTGGTAGTGGTGGTGTTTTCTGCAAGACAACACCCGGGCAAACATCTCTCAACTGCACCTCATCAGCTCTGCAGCTCCCACACATGTAGGTGTTAATTCACAGGGAAGGGGGTAATTCTCATATAATCTTTTGCACCGAAGCCACCATCAAAAAAACCTCTGGCTTCAACTCTTGTAATAACAAAAGCACATATTATACTGTATTTATGGCGTGTTTTGTTATAATCTGTTCTACTCTACTTTACTGTACCTTATCCTGTCCTGTCCTGTCCTATCCTATCCTATCCTATCCTATCCTATCCTATCCTATCCTATCCTATCCTATCCTATCCTACCCTACCCTACCCTACCCTACCCTACCCTACCCTATCCTAAAGGCAATCTCAGCCAACTCCCTCTGAAATGCATCTTTCCTTTCTATTTCATACTGGGTTTTTAATTTTTTTTGAAATCTTTCTGATCTCTTTCCCTGTTTTCATCCATCTGCACCAGCCTGGCAACCAGCAAAAACACACATATCAAGATGTCTTAATCTTAAATATAATTAGATAGAATACCTCACGCAGCGTTGTATGATTAGTAAAATATATGATCATTAGTTATTAGATTAATGTGTCTACTTGTGTAACTGAAAGCCATTTGCAGTCAGAAATGAAATAGCTCAATTTGCTGTAATTGACTTATCTCCCATTGAGATTAGCACGCTTGTTGCTGGAGAAGAAGGTTTCTCCATACGTTACGTGCAGCTGCTTACAGGAGCTGGGCCCTGTTGTCTTTGGAAAGCAGAGAGCTCCAGAGCACATAGCCATGCCATTTCCAGAAACCTCCTGGAGCTGACCTGGGGCTTCCAATAGGTCACTGGGGGAGATGTCACCACTCTTCACTCCCAGTGCAAATTGAGACTGATTTCATGCACGGGGGTGGGAGCAGCAGTAGTGGGGTCCTTGTGCTCCCCAGTGAAGCATCCCACATGGGAAGCACGTATGCTGAGCACTGTATCTGCAATGCGGTCTCTCCTGCATGCAGCACTGGGAGCTCCTCCCCAGGGGTGCCAACAGCATCTCGATGGGTGAACACGCGCGGAATTGGCAATTGGTGCCCTTAAATTATCCTCTGACATCTCTGACATTGGGAGGTGCTGGGGGGCCCCACAAATCTCAACTTTTGCTGCTGCCTCTTCTCTCTCTTTTTTTTTCTTTTTAAATAGGTTTTTCTTATGGTTTTCTTAATTTATTTTTTTTTAGCCACAGCAACGAAGCGAACCGTTCAAATTGAAACACTGAAATGAACCGCGCTGAACAATAAACTAAAACATGCCTAGAGCAAGTTGAGCAATAAACAGGTTTTTAATTTTTTTCCTTCCCCTTCCATCTCTGTGGTGTCTGCCTCTGATAGATGATGTGACAAAGGAAGAATCCTCAATAAATTCTAAATTCTGAATACTAAATCAGCGAGCACGAGCAGAACGCAAGGAGCTCTCAGTGGCTTTGCCAATGCAGTGCTGAGGATGAAGCTGGACCAGAGTGATGATCCTTACATAGGCCGTGGCTTTATCCAACAAAGGCCCATAGCCCACGTGTAAGAGCAGCTCTTTCCTACAATGAAGACTCCCAGGGAAAATATTATTCATAGGTTTTAAGTGCAGGAGAGGGTACTTTGCACATCTCTGATCTTCATTATAACGCCAGCCATGGAGCAATTCCTGCAGCAGTGACAAAGGGAAGCAAGGGCTGCTGTGCTTGGTGTGAAAACACCGTGATTTCTACCAGGAGGTACCAAAGAGAAGGGGGATGTGTGAAGCAGGTAATGAAGAAAATGAGAGCCCTAAGTAAGAATTGTATCAAAAACATTAGTGTGAGCTTAACACTGTATGCTCTTGCCTTGTCAGGGGGAAAAGCATCATGAAATATTTGCCCTTGCAAAAATAGTGTGATTCGGGACACCAGTTGAATAGTTTTTTAAAAAGCACTATCACAGTCATTGTCTTGGATTCAGCACTCCCTTTTCCAAGGAACAATGCATTTCTGCACAAGGTGCTTTAATCTTTCAAAGCATACTTTCAGCATAGATTTACTTCTTCCTATAGCTCAGACGGCCCATATGTATTTATTTCCCATGTGGTTCACTTGTTGGTTTCAGAAAGTTTTCACTTTTAACCAGAGAAGCTCTTTGCTTTCAGCTGGAGCAACCCAGCAGCCTGGCTGAAGACATTTTCCTTCCACTGAACTTGCATCTCAGCTTGAAACTGACACAGGCAAATGTGGAGGAGCACAGCCCAGATCTGCAACTGAATCCATCCAGCTGAGCATGGCTGCCCTGAACAACCTGCGGCACAGATGAGCGCAAGCTGAATAATTCAGGCATTCAGATTACAACCTGTAGTCACCTGAGAGCTGGCTTGCTCAGACACAGGGTTCTTACTTAACTCAGGAGGAGTGGTGCCCTTCAAAGTTTGGATCCAGATTTTTGTCCAAACTCAGGCTAAAGATGCAAATTAATCTTTGTGATACATGTATATGGACAAACCATGGACTTGGTTAAGCATTGCCAGGGAGCTGGTGGAGAGCCCTCCAGCTGGTGTGACATGGTTTGTTGTAGGAAGATAAGTGTAGCCGAGATTGCAAACTAACGGGCATATTTATAAAACCCAGAGTGACAGCAGAGAACCTCACCCTGTTTCTGTCAAAGATATTCCTATGGCTTGCAGGGTAGTCTTCGAGTGGTTAAAATGTTTGTACAGACACTGAGAAACTCAACAGAGTTAATGGCCTCAGATTGTGCCAGGGAGGGTTTAGGTTGGATATTAGGAAACATTTCTTCACCAAAAGAGTGGTCAGGTAGTTGCACAGGCTGCCGAGGGAGGTGGGGGAGTCCCTGTCCATGTTTCAGAACCGTGGAGATGTGGCACTTGGAGACATGGTCAGAGGGCATGGTGGGGTGGGTTGGAGTTGGGCTTGGGGATCTTAGAGCTCTTTTCCAACTTCAGTGATTCCATGATTCCATATAAGTCCTCATTACCAGCAGAGTATATAAGACAAGATGCCAAACATAGATCACCTGCAGATGTTATCAAACTACTACTGCCATCACTTCTGTTGGAAGTGATGACCACTGGTTGGAAGTGATGACCAGCAGAAGACCATTTCCTGCAACAGCTGAAGTCTTATCATACTGATCATCTTTTCCTCCTCACTGCATTTCTCACAGCCAAACACACCACCAAAATTCATCAGTTCAGTGACAATTTTTTGCTTCTTTGTGAGACACGGACCTGTTGAAGTGCATCCAGAGGAGGGCCACAGAAATGACCCAAGGGATGGAACACCTCTCCTATGAGGGCAGGCTGAGAGAGATGGGGCTGTGCAGCCTGGAGAAGAGAAAGCTCCAGGGAGACCTGAAAGTGGCCTTTCAGTGTCTAAAGGGAGGCTGTAAGAAATAAGGGGACACAGGTTTTAGCAGGGCCTGCTGTGATAAGACAAGGCCAGTAAAAGGAGTAACATCCTAAAACTTGTACACAGGAGGTTCTATGCTAACATGCAGAAGAACGTCTTTGTGCTAAGACAGACAGAGCACTGGAACAGGCTGCCCAGAGAGGTGGTAGGTATCTTGTCCCTGGAGATGCCCAAGACCAGGTTGGATGAGGCTCTGAGTGTCTCATGGAGCTGTGGATGTCCCTCTGCACAGCAGTGGAGTTGGACTAGATGGCTTTAAGGGTCCCTTCAAACTCAAACCACTCTATGAGTCCATGATTGTATTTCTTCTCTGATTCATTTTGTCCTACTATTTTTATTACGTTTGTACAAATAATGTTATTACAGTGCCCTTTTTCCGCTGTTTGGCCATAACCAAAGCACAGAAGAGAAAATCTCAAGTCCACGGAACAACACTGGAAAAACAGAGCAGCTCCACGTGTACAGTAAAGCATTCTCAAAATCCTGCCTCAGCTGAAAGCTTTCTCTTTTCTTCAGATTTGATACACCCCAAAAATGACATGGGAATCTCTCAGAGAAATAGGCTGCCACTTTCACTGGGAAAAGACTGGGAAATGAAGAAGATTTGCCAATAGGGGGTGCAGGTAAGCAGATGGTTCAGCAGGGTTAATGTAGCTTCAAAAAATTGAAAATGGGAAAAAAAAAAAAAAAAAGGAAAAAAAAAGGGAAAAAAATGAAAGAAAATGGGGAAAAAAGGGAAAACAAAGGAAAACTTTAAAGAAAGGAAAAGAAGAAAAAAGAAAAAGAGTGGAATAAAGTTTTTAACATGTGCCTTTAGCCACAGAGGTGCTATTATAAAACAGCCACTTGTCTCAAAGGGTCTCTTGCTTCTCCAGTGCTGATCCAGTTCAGAAAAAGGAGATTTTACACCTACAGTGCTGTTACAATGAGGAGGGAGCTCTGGTTGCCCAGTATTTATTGCAGTATGTATAAAAAAATGAATTGCATGCAAGAGTTCTATTAGGTAAAGGAGTGGAGTGCTCTTGGTTAGGCTGAATCTTCATATAAAAAGCTTCAGTAATGAAAAGATTGTTCAAGGATCTGGTGGGTTTTTTTCTAATGAAGATTAAATAAATGCAGTGAAATCTTTGTCAGTGGCTGGTTACAAGTGTTGGGAAGTAATGGTCCTGAGCACATCACCATGGTGCTGTGTGAAACCACCTGTTTCTCCTTATGTCTTGTCTTCAGGACACATGCATGGGAAATATTAATCAAGTGCACTTTAGGAACAACTGTCCCTGATCATGTCCCCACCTCACAGTCCAAGAGCAACGTGCAGTTTTGCTTCCTTCAAGCTATGGGCAGTTGAATATCCACAGCCTTTTTGTCCCACCACAGCGTATTTCTGCACTCACACATGGGCAAGAAAGGACCTGACTGCAGATAACCTACTCCAGATGCTCAGGAAGACAAGATGATGTAAGGTTCCCAGGAGAATTCAGAAGTTGCTTCTTGGAATGCACTTCCCAAGTGGTGTTTTTCACGGGTTAGAATCATGGAATCACAGAATCATAACAATTGGAGAAAACCTCCAATAGCTCCAAGGCTAACACCAACTCACCCCCACCATGCCCACTGACCATGACCCCAAGTGTCACTTCTCCATATTTCTTGAACACTTGAACTCCAGGGACGGGGAGTCCACCACCTCCCTGGGCAGTCTGTTCCAGTGTCTCAACAGACCGACATCCCATGAGCCAGAGCTGTTGTTCAGTAGTCATGGAGGGATCCTTCTTCCATCCATCAGGTTCTCTTCCATTGGAACTCGACAGTCTTAGAGGTCCCTGCCAACCCAACCTTTCTATGAACTCCATTCCTCCAGCTGTAGGTCCACCATGGGTTAATATGGAGCCATCAAGATATCTTCTGGTCTGTTCCCAGTCTTCAAGCATTCCTTTTTACCATGGAAAACTGTAATGGGCCTTCATTTCCTTCGTGTTGCATGCAGGATTGTTGTACAGGATACACTTGTTTCTGTACCACAAATATATCATTCTTTCTTCTCCATTAAATTTATGTGCTCCTATTTATTGCTTTTGATTTGACAGGATTAGTCTAACATTTCACAAAATTTAAAGCATCTCTGCTAGATACAGAAGTTCAAACTATCAAAGTGTGAATCAAGCTCAGTATAATATCCATCCATCGTAGAATCACAGAATCATTAAGGCTGGAGGAGACCTCTAAGATCCCCAAGACCAACCCCAGCCCATCCCCACCATGCCCACTGACCATATCCCCACGTGTCACATCTCCATGTCTCTTGAACACCCCCTGGTATGGTGACTAGTGCAAAAGAGTACGAACATAGTTTACATTAGATCAGCCTAACTGATACCAGGTGGCTTGCATTAGTGCACAAAAAGTGTATGAAGCGTATTCATTTTGTTAATAGAAATGCCTATTTATATTAGTCCCTTTTTTGCTTATTATTCATAACATTTATCTATAACAGAAAATCAGTTTTTATTTTTAAAACGCAATCAAATTATATTTCCTATTAAAACTTTAATATCAAAACAAATTAACCACTGCTGCAAATTACACATTGGCAATGCACTTCTGCTATAATTCATGCTCCTCTTGGCTATGTTATGAACTGTCATACTGCTAAAGTGCTGCTGTTCAGAACATATTCTTAAGGGAAAGTGAAATGCTGTTTTTGTTTTTTTATTATTATTATTTTTAAGAGAAAAATTTTATTAATAAAATACCCCAAAAGTGGGGTGTTAGGTGTTGGGCATTTGGTGTTGAGTACTGGATATTGGGCATTGAGTGTTGGGTACTGTATGTTGGGTACTGGTCACTGGGTGTTGGGTACTGGCTGTTGGATGTTGTGTGATGGGTGCTGGACATTGGGTGCTGGGTACTGGGTACTGGCTGTAGGGCTTGGGTACTGGGTTTTGAGACTTGGGTGTTGGATGTTGGGTGCTGATTATTGGACACTGGGTGTTAGGTGTCGGGTATTGGGTATTTGGGTTTTGGTGTTGGTGTTGGGTGTTGGACATTGGAAGCTGGGTGTTGGACATTGGGTGTTGGGTTTTGCTGGGTGTTGGGTGCTGGGCATTGGGCATTGGGCACACATGAAAGCCAACCTCTTGCTCACGTTATGTTCTCTCTTGTCAAGACTTTTACTTTCCCCAAAACCAATGAGCTCTGCTGACCTTAAAACAGTATCCACAAAGCCAAGTTCGGATTTTTCAGTCCCATTTTCTCTCTTAATAGACAGCCCACATCTCTGGACCTGATCTGTATGTGCTGTTAGTTACCAGTTGATGATTGTGATGCTAATTAAAACATACTAAGAGCCACACTATAAACATGCACAGCACATGAAGGAAATTAGCCAAGTGAGCTCGTCTTTTTCATCGTGCTTTTATTATGATGCTCCTCTGATTATGTTTTTAAATGAATTTTGAATAGTTTTCTTAATTTGTTTTATTCTGCTTCATGGTAACAAAACTGCCAGGGCCCCACAGGAATGATTCGGAGGAGTGCAATATTATTGGAACATGTCTCCTGCTTTTCTTACTGCTTACTTATAATTAAGCTTTATTGAGGTGGAAAATGAATAACAATTTAAAAAAAAAAAACAAACACCACATTTATTGATCCAGGTGCAAATCCACAGATACTGCCAGAAACTTCCTTCTCCATGACCTCAAAGCAATGCTGCTTGGTTCTAACCACTTCCATCATCTCTCTGATGGCACCAGGTCACTGCGAATCATGGAATCACAGAATAATGAAGGCTGAAAGACCTTCAAGATCCCTAAGCCCAACACCAACCCATCCCCACCATGCCCACTGACCACGTCCCCAAATGCCACATCTCCATGATTCTTGAACACCTCAGGTGACTGGGAGTCTACCACATCCCTGGGCAGCCTGTGCCAATGCCTGACCACAGTTTGGAGAAGAAATTGTGCTAATAACCAACCTCAACTTCCCCTGGTGCAATGTGATTCCATCACCTCTCGTCCTATCACTGTTGCCTGAGAGAAGAGGCCAACCTCCACCTCCCTACGACCTCCTTTCACATCCACACCTTCCAACGGATTTCCCAAGCTGTAGTATAGTTCAGAACTAAACCCTACAGTGGTCAGCGCAGCTTCTGCTCAATCTGGGATTTTAGCACTTAGGGCATCCATTTTAGCACTACGTTGCTAGCCAAAACATGGCACTAATGGATTACTGTGCATTACGTCCCTTGTTACTGCTTAAATATTTATCAGAACATTGATGGTTGGACTTGATGATCTTAAAGGACTTTTTCAACAGTAATGGTTCTATGATTCTGTGATTATGTATTTAGTGTCTGGAGGAGAAAAGACAATCCTGTGTTTCACTGTACAAAAAGGTTAATTACAGACAGGATAAATCACTGTGGAAAAAAAAAAAAGATAAAACATAGATATGGAGATTAACAGGACAATGTGTTATTTACAGTTAAAAAAATATTCCGCTGCATAATCCCAGTATAGGATTTCCTTGTAGGAAAAACACTTAAATTCAGTATTTAATATTCATGATCAGTGTTTATTCATCATCAGTGCTGCCAAACAAAGGCTCTTTGCAACAAATCAAATAAATTTACAGAATCTAAAGAAAATAAATGGTTGCTTCTCTGAGATATCTTCCTAGTCTGGAGATGGTGTCCTTGGAAATATCTGGAGGAGTTTAGAATTGTGGAATCACGGAATCATGAAGGTTGCAGAAGACCTCCAAGATTCTCAAGTGCAAGCCTGACCCACCCACACTGTGACCACTGACCATGTACCCAATGCCACATCTCCATGGTTCTTGAACACCCCCATCCACCACCTCTCTGGGTGGCCTTTGCCAATGCCTGAACATGCTCCAGGCAATCCAATCCCACCTCATGCTGCTGCCCATGGAAGGAAGGGTTTATTTATAATTAAAAAACTTAAGTCGGGCTTCTTAAGCAGACAACAGCCACCAGAGCACCCAGTCGCTTGTGGAATTCAGCCAATGTTTGTCTCATAAAATAAGTTCTTAAGGTAACTTCTACTGGCGCTGTGAAATATTGTTCATTATAACGGAGCAGCTGAGATAATGTTGTTTTCTAATTTCCCTTTCTCAGTCAGAAATTAAATAAAAAGTCATGTCTAAATTACAATACTGGATTGAACGCAGACAAGGACCCCATGCGGGGAGATTATGATATATCCTTCCCACGTTTTATGGCCATTAAAAAAGATTATAGGATTTTTTCCTTTTCTTTGAGGCCATTTACATTTGTTCTGAACTCTCACTGTGTTTTATTTGAAGCTCTTAAAAGTGCCAATGTACATAATAAGTCAATCAAGAAGTTAAATTAAGAAAAAAAAAACACAAAATCACATTGACTTGTCTCTACCAAACGTGCATTTGGAAATCCAAACTCTTCCCGATGACTTTCTGACTTTGTAATAAATAGCACTGAGCAGGGCTGGGTCGTTCCACAGAAGGATGCATGTTTATAATCTGATTAAGAGGACTTCTAATAGATCTTTGCAAAACCTCAATAGTGTGGTGTTCTGAGTTCTTCCCTGCCAACACACAATTTACATCTGTGGAAATGCTCCATGACCACTGGGTTGAGAAGCACCTTGCCACATTGTCCCCTCCTTGCCATAAAATCCTCCAAAGTCCTTCATCTACTGTCTCCCTAATTGCCCTTGATCCCTGTGCTCTCTATGGGGTGTAAGTCCCAGCAGCTCAGTCAGTGTAGTTTCCCAGGCCTTTTCCAGCCATCTGCTAGTTACCATCACTCCATACTCAACACTTAATGCACAGAATCACAGGATCACTGAACTGTATGGGTTGGAAGAGACCTCTGGAGACTATAAAATCCAAACCTCCCACTAAAGCAGGTTCAATACAGCACGTCACACAGGTAGGTGTCCAGACAGATCTTGAATATCTCCATAGGAGGAGACTCCTCCACATCTCTGGGCAGTCTGTTCCAGTGCTCCGTCACTCTCACAGTAAAGAAGTTCTTCGTGTTAGTATGGAATTTACTTCCTGTCTTCCAGTTTCTGCCTGTTGTCCCTTGTTCTCTTACTGCATGTCATCAAAAAGAGTCCATCAGCCTTCTTGGCCACAGGGGCACACTGCTGGTCCATGGCCAACCTGTTGTCTGCCAGAACACTCAGGTCCTTCTCTGCAGAGCTTCTCTCCAGCAGATCAGCCTCCAGACTGTACTGATACACGCGATTGTTCCTCCTCAGGTGTAGGACTTTACACTTGTCCTTGTTGAACCTCATCAGGTTCCTCTCAGCCCACCTCTCTTCCTGTCTAGGTCTTGTTGAATGCCAGCAGATCCTTTTGTTGTGTAAGCTGCTCCTCCCAGCTTCATGTCATCAGCAAACTTCCTGAAGGTGGTCTCTGTCCCTTCATCCAGGTCACTCATCTAACCCACAGTTCAAAAACTTGCCTACAAGGATGTTATAGGAGATGCTGTCAAATGCCTTGCTGAAGTCAGGGTATACAACATTTACAGCTCTCCCCACACCTACCCAGCAGGTGATGACATCACAGGTTACCAAGTCGGTCAACCATGATTTCTAGTTGGCGAATCAATGCTGACTATTCCTGATAACCTCTTTCAGTTGCTTGGAGACGGCATCCAGAACAAATTGTTCCATCACCTTTTCAGGGGCTCACTGGCCTGTAGTTTCCTGGCTCCTCCTCCCTGCTCTTTTTGAAGACTGGAGTGACATTAGCTATCTTCAAGTCTTTAGGCACCCATTCTGTTCTCCATGACCTTTCAC
Source organism: Gallus gallus (assembly GCF_016699485.2). Taxonomy (NCBI): domain Eukaryota; kingdom Metazoa; phylum Chordata; class Aves; order Galliformes; family Phasianidae; genus Gallus; species Gallus gallus. The sequence goes on from NC_052572.1 coordinate 2,007,005, forward strand.
AGATGATAGGCAGTGGTTTGGTTTCCTTGCTCCATCACTCTCCTCCTCATGCCAACTGACCATTCCTTCTGGCAGTAAACTCTGCTACTTTCCTCACAGATGTATAGAATCATAGAATCACAGAATCATTAGGGTTGGTAAAGACCTTTATGGTTATCATACCTTAACCCATCCTCACCGTGCCCAGTAACCATATTCCCAAGTGCCACATTTCCATGTTTCCTGAATGCTGCCAGGGACAGTGACTTCACCACTTCTCTTGGCAAACTGTTATCTGGAATTTATTTTTTTTTTCCCCATATTATGGTTATATTTCACTCCAGAAGTGACCATTCTCCACTGGAAGGTGATGTGTTCCTGAACGTGAATTCCTGGACCCTGTTCAATAACCATAAAACTTTAATATTGTGTTTGAGTTGCTACAAATGGAAGCTGTTGTGTTACCCTAATGCAATTTCTGGGAATGAAAGCCCACTGCATACCTCTAGGATCAATTAATTAAGGACTATTAAATACAGTGTAAGGTCTTCCTCACAGAAGCTCAAACATGCCGTGTCACAAGTGAACCGGATGAGGGTCATTGGGGTTTCAGTGTTAAGACTTAATAGGATTGGGGTTGTTGGGGTTTCCTTGAGCCATTTCATGATCCAACCGGGTCAGGGTCAGTGGGGTTTTTCAGTCAGGTCACAGCCTAACAGAACTGTGGATGTTGGGTCACTGGGTGCTGTGCAGATCTCGAGGAATTGTGGTACAGCCCCACACCTGTGGTGTGAGCTGTGGTGGGACAGAGTGGTGAGAGCACTGGGAGCTGTGTGACAGCAGTGAGTCTCATGGGACTGCGATGGGAACAGTTTGTTGCTGACACTGTGCTGTAGAAAATACCTTTGTTGGTGGTATGTTAATGGCTGATGGTTGAGAGTATGTGGTATGAGGGTGTTCAGCAGGGGGTGGCCATGTGTGGATATATGGGGCGACTGCCTCATCAAAACATGTGGCTGTGTGCTAATTCTATGGGACAGATGTGCATGGATCCATGGGGCCACACTGCAACTCCTAGAAAAACAGAAGTCCACTTGGGCCAGTTTCTGGACCTGCCCTTTTTCCCATACCCACAGGAGGTCACCATGGAAAGGGAAGAACCCAACCAATCCAACTGCCCCATCCCATCCTCCTCTCTATCTCTTCTCTTCCACCCATATCTCCCTCACTTCATTATTTTCTATTTCTTTGTGTTGTGTTAAGAACTGTAATTCTCTGAAATGTGATGGATTTTTAGAAAAACACTGGAAAAAAATTAATAAGTAGAACCTATGAAGATATTTCTGAATGGATCCGTACAAGAGAGAACTACTGAGAAAAACCAGGGAGTTTTATACAATTTCCATCCACTACAGTATGTTCCAATCTGTCTTTGAATTTCAGCATCTTAAATTTCCTAATGTTGTGCCTAGCATCACTTCTTCACATTGATTATTGTTTGCATACATTGCTTTCCTGTATGGGAGCCATCTGCTGTTTATAATGCTCTTTTACATGGAGTTTCCTGTAAAATACGTCTGCTTTATGGCTCTTTTTGCTCTTTTCCAAGGGTCACTTCAGATTTTAAACCTTTTGTTTTGTTTTGCTTTGGATTTTATTTATTTATTTATTTATTTTACATTAAAATGAAGTGGGGTCATCCAGTTCTCCTTGGGCAGTGGGAATCACTTTTGCTGGAAGGAATATCAACATTTTTGTTTTCACAGAAGTTTTAATCTCTAGAACATGGTTTTGTGGACATTATGTGAACAGATTGGATTGGACTTGGTGATCTCGGAGGTCCTGGAGGTTCCAGATAGTGCTGATGGATTTGTGTTAGGCAACATCTTAAGGAGACATCTCCCTGGCACCTACATAGAGAGACCAAAATAAAGTTCATTTCCTTCTTACCTCCAAGATCATCCAGTCTAACAGCTGACTCATAGAGTCATATAATAATTGAGATTGATGAAGATCTCCAAGATCATCCAGTCTAACTCCAACCCATCAATCATGCACATCAACACAGACCAATAATGACAACTGATCTAACTGCAGTTTTTCATGAGTTTGCATAGACTTCACATCTCCAGCCATCACCTATATATCTCATGCATAGGTCTGTCACAGACACCAGCTATTGCCTTCTTAAGTGGACTCAACTGTATTCCTGGTGGTAATGCTGGGCTGAAGTATATTTTGAGGGAGGTGGTGAGGTCCCTGTCCCAGGAGGTGTTCCAGAACCACAGAGATGTGACATTTAGGGACATGGTTTGTGGTAGGGATAGTCTGGGCTGAACATAGTGAATCCCTATCAGGCAGCAGCAGTGATTGATTGAAACACTCACCCAACACACCGTGCCAACTTTGAGGTGTTCAATCCAAACTGAAATAACCCTGAGTGTTTCCTCCTTGGCTAAGCACCTGAGTGCTAATTACATGCCTGGTTAATTCCATAATGTACGCACATCTCTGGGCTCCCTCTGCTTGTGTTGCACTCTCTGCACGTTGGGAGATTAATGAGGTGAAGAAACAGAGATTGTTATGAACCTGCAGTACCTCCTAAGAAGATGATGGGAAATGTACCAAACACGATGATATTTTGTTAACACTGCTGTGTACAGTACATAATTATAATTTGGCAGCTCTATTTCTTCCTATTAAAACAGATAAGCAATGATACAGGACTGCAGTGAGTAGCACGGATTCACAGAACAGTTTTTGCCAGTGCACAGTAATAACTTAAAACAATTTTTATATGTAAGATTTTAAGCAGGGTCATTCATGGTGAGATAAATTATGAAAAGGTTTATCACCTTTTGTTCACCTGCTTTCCATGCCCAATGAATATATGTTCACCCACACACATGCATACACGAATACATTTTGTGTAGGGGCATGGTGGATGTGGGTCAACAGTTGGATTTCGTGATCTTGAAGGTCTTTTCCAACCTTCCTGATTCTATGGTTCTATTTCCCTCATGTAACCCAACCCTGTAATGGGAACCCTCATATCCTGTTGATTAACTGGTGGGGAACAGTCAGCATTCACTTACCAGGAGAAGGAAGATCACTTTATAGACCGCATTAATGGGGATCCACCTCTCTTGCTCATTGATGACATCGAGCCTGACCATGTGGGGTTTTAGGAGCAAAGCAATTCCGTCTTTGATTACATCATAAATTGACACCTTGCCAAGATATAAGAACATGGTTTGAGTCCATGGAGGCATCACTTCAGATGATGCCTTCTCCCATTTACTAGGCCTGTGCCACAACAGAGCCATAGATCACAGTCGTAATCCTGCGGAGTTCATTATCTCCTAATGCCATTTGCTTTTTTAGCTCATTAGAACGAAACTCGACCTGACCTGTGAACTCTGAAATTGATCGTTGCCTTTAAATGGTCAGTAGCCCATTTTCCAATCGATACCCTGAATAATTTTATACATATTTAAATTATATATAACTTTAATGCTCGTTAAATTTATCCACCACTTTCCTTCTACGGTTTTATCTGAAGCATGGACGGTGCTTTTACTGCTTGGTGGTTCCACTTAGAAAAAAAGGGAGGAGGAAGGCGCAAATAAATCCTGGCCTGAGACAACGGCTGAGTCACAGTGTATGAGTTCTGTTCAATGAATGTGAGTTCAATTCAATGAATGTGAGTTTGATTCTGCTCTGAAGACTTTTAAACATATCCCAGGTTGGGCTGTGGTTGCAGATTAATACATATAGGCTGAAAAAAATATATAGTTTGTTGTAATCATTCATGTTTCTACGGAGTTTGTGGCTAGTGAAGGGTTTTTTCCCCTTTCCCATTGCTTCATAGAACGAAAAAATGGGAAATGATGGGAGATGTTGATGTTATGGTGGCACTGGATTCAGTTTTGGATTAGTAAGCTCCTGGGGAAATATGATTCAATGGCTTTGGGTCTGCAAAAGTTTATAAAAGGATGGAAAACACGGTCTCTGGCCACTTTACAACTCACTTAACTTTTAAGTAGATGTAATAACCTTGTTTGTGATCTGAAGGTTTTAGGAAGTTCTCCTCTGGGTATCCTTTAGCATCATGCCTTTACTCTACCTCCTAAAGGATCTTTCCTGTCTTCATGCACAAACTCTTGTGCTGATGGCCTCATGTTTCTCTGCTTTTTTGAGCACTTAGCAAAGCAGACTTTGGTGGGTGGAAAATTCAGGAGGGAAAAAAAAAGGCAAAATCTGTAAATCCAATAATTCTGTGGGAGATATGACCCCACAGTCCCAACACTGTTCAGGGAGAAATGCCATCACAGCACCAGAGTGGGCACTGTAATGTATGCGGTGATTCAAAGACTCGAATTCTTGGTTTGAATGCTAGGAAGAGGTCCAACAGAAGTTGGGCTAGATGGTCCTTATGGTCCCTCCCAACTCAAGACATCCTGTGATTCTCTCACCTTCTCCAGTTTGGAGAAGGGAATACCCAACAATCCCCGGTGAAGGCCTATTAGGATGAAGGAAGTCTGACAATAGAACTTTGTATGTCGTTTACAAAGGAAAATCAGTGCATACTACTACAAATGGCAGATAATGGTTCTCCAGTGGAAGGGTCATTTCTTACCATAGAATCGCAGAAGCACAGAATCATTAGGGTTGGAGAAGACCTTCAAGATCACCAAGTCCAACTGCTGCCCACCATGTCCACTAACCAAGTCCCTCAATGCCACTGCTGCACAATCCAAACCCACTCATAGTGTGTACTTTTTTGAACTGTTCAGACAGGCTTTTTAAAATTTGGACCAAAAAATAATAATAAAAAAATTGAAGTATCTACCTATGTTCCCCAAGAGCACAATTTGACTCTTCCACTGAGGATCCACACAACCGTGCCTCTGACCCATGGACTCTCTGAAACATCTCCGTTCCATCTTCAGAGCTCTGACGTGAATGAAAGAGAATAAAAAATAAAGGAAGAAAATTACAAATGAGCAAAGACTGGAGAAGAGAGCAGCACCCAGCCCCTGGAACAGCTTCCCTGGATTATTTCTTGGACTTAACCTCAGAGATGTTTTCATGCAAAGAGGCATTCAGCACTTATCTAAAATTAAAATGGTGAGAAGCCAAAGCCCTCGCAGGTATGGGAGTCATCTGCATCACTGTGTGCTTGTTTCTGCTATTAGTACTGTCCCCTTGCTTGGTGATAAGCAGGGACCACGTGGGGAGGGCTGCAGCCAGGAAATGGCACTTTTTAATACATGTCCATTTTTACTTATATCCTGGTTTTATGGAAGCAATGGGGCATGCGATATGCTGGTAAATAATTAATTTGTTTCTCAGTGGGACAGGTGACAGACCCTGGATGAAGTGAAGGCATCAACGCAGGGCCGAGACACTGGGAACAAAGTGAATTAGAGAATATCTCCCCTTCAGCAAGACAAATTTGTGTTGGGGAAGCATGCTTTGCTGGGGAAGCCAATTGGAAAAGAGTGATGGAGGCCCGGCTCCCCAAGTTCATCAAAGTCATCCGTTTTGGGGAAGCTCATTTTTCACCGGCCGAGAGGATATTTACCTGGAGTCCACCTGTAAGGTACAGCGACAGATGGAGTGGTGCAGTGCTTTGTTATATTTCACACCCCGATGATTCAATATGATGGAAAAGAGGGAGAGAAAGAAGGAGAACTGCAAAAAAAATGCAGTTTCTTCTTCTCTGAGTTACACCCATTTCTGTCCCTTTTAGGAAAAAAAAAAATCCTTCAATAAATTAGCATACCTTTAAAATGATAATATGGACTATAAAAATTATTGTGATTCATATCAGGACACACAATGATTTAACTAATCAGTCATTAATTAAACAGGTTTTTACCTGCGGGGGCTGCGGGAGTTTAATAATTTAAGCTGCCTAAACGTTAGCACTACCCAGGCATAATTAGAGCTGTGGGGGAAGTTTCACAAATACAGCAAAGTGAGCTACAATTCATGCTATTTACTGAGCGTGAGCGGAGAAGAATTTTCACGTCTCCATGAGCGGTTGGCCAGGAAAGAGCAACAAGGGTGAGATTAAAAGGTTATGGTCAACCCAAATTTGAATGGAGCCTCAGTTTTGCAATAGCTTTGCACAGGTCTGAGGAGATCAGAACTCTGTTGAACAGTTTGCGTTAACAAAACTTCCAAAATATGGCTTCTTTTTGAAAAATGAAGGTGAGCTTTTCAGGAATCTTCAGTCTTCAGACTCTTGGGGCTACTGCTTCACCTTTGAGTTCTGTGATCCCATAGCGCTGAAGGAAACACTTGGAGAAGGTCACAAGTGCACACTCAGGCCCATGATTCCTTAATACATTTCCTCTCTTGGTGATGGCAAGGAGTGTATTTAATACTTAGCATTTAGAAGAGAAATGCTTTGGTCAAAGAGACGTCAAGGAAGAAGAATTCTTTTTTTCTATGGAAGGTTAATGCACCTGGGTGGCAGCCGAGAGCATTTGCATGCAGAGAGATCATTAATCTGTGCGGTAATAATTTGTGAAATAAAAATCAATCCTGGGAAGGAGGCAGAGCCTCTGGTTCCCAAGTAATGGACTGCTTTTGTGAGGCATCTCGTTAAGCAAGACCCAAATGCGTAATGGGCTCCATTTCCATGCCAGGCTTCTCTGCATCCCAAAAAAACAAATGGCAACCCCTAATAAAACGTATGGATGCTGTTAACCAACAGCAGTGGTCCCTTTGAGATGGGACCAGCATGAACCCCACTATGGGATTCCGCATGGGATCAGATGGATGCATCATGGAAGTCTCCTCCATCACAAGTTTGGTCCAATTTAGCTGTTGTAACAGCAACTGGACTTTGTCATCAACTCACCCCACAGAAGCCAACAGGCAGCTCATACCTCTGCATCAGGAAAAAGGCTGCAGAAATCCATGGGCAACAGACAAATAAACCAAGATGAGATGCAACTGGAAGGGAAATGTGGCTGTGTCTCTATAGAATAGAAATCTTATAATGATGTGTTTCTTTGAAAACGTGCCCCACAAGCTCTGCTGTGGATGACTGCTGGGGTCACGTCTGCTCATCAGTTTGGTGTACAATAAGATGTTTTTTGCTTTCATTCTATTCACATGAGTTACAGTGCTGCTTTGCTATAGGCAGCTGGTTTCTGCCAACGTCCCAGAAAGGCAAACTATGTGTTATCTCTTGCTCCTCAGGTTGAAATTGGTCCCTCTCGCCCTTTCCCTGCTTCCACAAAGTACAAAATCCAGTCCCTGTAATCCTCTTAAGTCTGAGCAGAAAATAACCAGTGTGATGGATAACCCAAAGACAATCAAAATGTTTGGGATTTAGAGAAGGTGCCGTATGTACTGAATATTTCCAGAAAAATACACGATTTAAGGGACTTCGGGTTTTTTTTGTTTTTTGTTTTCCCCCTTTGGTATATAAAAAGATGGGAAAAAAACCCCCACACAGTTATAATCTGAAAATACAGGTAGATCTAAGGAAGTTTTGCCATTGATTTGAATTGCTTTTCAATCAGGCTTTTAAGGAACACAGCAGAAGTATCAATTAACAATGCCACAGTCATTAGAGGTAAACACAGAAGAGAAGAAATAAATTAGTCACAGCAGAAATCAATATCATTCAAAGACAGAAAATCAGGTGGGGTTGATCTGGGGATAATGGATTCACCCATTCTTGGAAGTATGGGAGTCTATGCACGGGGCCCTGTGCAGCCTGATCTGGTGAGGGGTACCCGGCCCACAGCAGTAATTACCAATGTCAAGACCACCCTGGCCTTCATCAATGCTCTGAGGGTTGTCTGTGCCTGAAGGATCATGAGATGCCAAACATGGAAGCCAGGGACAAATCCCTACACAATATATACCTACAGGTTTTTTTTTAAGGTAGGTATTGCACTCGTAATTCTTCACACTAATCCCACTCCTGGCACAAATCTTCTATCTCAATCTTCCCATTTTTCCCCTGCCCACATCTTGACATCCATTAAATTCTCAGTGTGCCCAAAGCTTACCAACACGGTGCGCTGCTTGATCCAGTGCCGTCAGTCCATCAATAAAGCTCAGCGGCTGAGTTTGGCTGCTTCCCTGCATTCTCAGATCACCATAAAATACGTGGATGTTGGAAGAGGAAGTGCCAGCACCAAGATCCATGGTCTGGTGGGGCGGGATTGATTCTTTCTCCTCACTTCTAGCCACAATCAGCCAAAAATGTGGTCTACCCTAGAGGTAGGGAGGGATGCAAACACAAATGGCATTTTTGCCCAGGGCTGTGGCTTCCCACTCATCTTCTCTCTCCTTTCTCACTCCGGAATGAATGTACAATTAAAACACAATCCATCTCTGTGATGTTTCCGAAGCATGCAGTCAGTACTCTGGCTTCACTGTTAGCCTTGGCCAGAGCCCAATTCCTCAAGAAAATAAAAGCTCTCTGCTTTCCTCTCTTAAAATCTCAAGGGTTGTCGAGTGGGGAGAAATTGAGCATCAAATTTGGTGTCAACAGATTAACACGCTGACTGAATCTTTTCAGGTCGAGCAGTGGGGATGGTTAATTCTTGCAGCAGACGATGATTTGCATTCAATAGCCCCCTGTATTTTTTTTTAATGAAAGTGACTTACTGCACCCTCATTTAAAATAAACAAATAAATAAATAAATAAAAGAGGGAAAGGAAAAGGAGCAGTGAAAAGCCTCTTATTTTATTAACAAGGAAAAAAAAAAAAAGGGCATTCCTGCCTATTTTATTTGTCCCCTTCATGCAGAAAGGAAGAAAAATATCAATATTTAAGACTACCTCTAGCAGTGTGTTGTTTTCCTATTTATTCACCCGTGAGGTGCATATCGGGTTATGACAGTGCCTCAGGTCACACTTATAATAACATAAACTCACTTTTATTTTATTTTATTTTATTTTCCCCTCTCTCTTTAACACAACTCTATTAGCACCGCGCAAGCTACCTTAAGCAGCGTCTGACACATACAAACTGTTGCCTGTAGGTCGCCGGTTTGTTTGATTTTCTGCGGTGTGAAGGTTGAGTTGAGTCATTTTGCACCCAATTACTTTGCAGTAAATTTGTCGGATGATTCTTGTCGTGCCGTATCGATCCGACGTGTCACCTTGAACTTGTTTATTGACACATCAAATTCCGAAGGCAGCCCGGTGCAATTTACCACTTCCCAATTATGGCATTTATATGATGTCACTGAGGCTTCTTGTCACGTTCGGATGAGGCCATTCTCCCCCCTCTACCACCAATCACCTGAGTAGTAGTGCCATTTTTCTCTGACCTTTCCTGAGACAGATGGTGGTCCATAAAATACATCATTAGCACACGTGTCATTTTATCTTGCCTCCGTTTTTTAAGTGAAAGGCACTTTGTTCAACAAAAGATTTCTCAATTTACTCCTCGACAATGATGTTACTAAATAGTTGGGTTTTTTTCTTGAGAGATCAAGAAGGGGATTCAACTCCAATGGCGTGGAAAGACTATTCAAAAGTGTTTTAAAGATTGATTTTCTTAAAAAATGGTAGTACTTGATGCCAATAACTATGATTCCATGATTATATACTAATTACTCAAATGATAGCTGACCAACTTTGTCCCTTCAAACTGAGTTCTGCTCAGATTTCTGTTGGGGTACATGCATCAGTCCCACTGCCCAAATGGAAGATGGCCATGTGTCCAGCTGGAGGATGCCAACATGGTTTCCAAGAGCCTGTGCACAGTGTAAGTTTCCCCTTTCTCTCTGTGCACTGAGGTAGCCTGGAAGGCAACTTGGACCAAGGAAGGCTTTGTTGTTTGAGCACCCCCAGGGCTGAGGTCAATGTTAAAGACAAATAGAAGAGGCGTGAGCTCTTTCACTGCATGATTTATCACTTGCCAAAATGTGCTTGAGAAAAAAAGTCAGGGGAGGAGGGAGGAGAGCAACCATAGCAAAGAGATTATCTTCTTGATAGTTCCTCAGTTGTGACACCAATGATGTTTTAAAGTAGCTGTGTAGAAAAAAATCACTTCCAAATTTAATTTCATTCAATATAATTTATTTTTCTTGCCTGACTCTCACAGCTTTACTTCCTCTTTTCCTTGACAGAGGTCATGATTATTTCCATGTCTTCAGAACTTAGAAAGCAGTGAGCAACATCTCTAAATTTCTGAACATCCTGGCTTGTCCACCCTCAAGGTCTTCATGTCCAACTCCAACCCACTCCACCATGCCCAGTGACCACATCCCCAAATGCCACATCTCCATGGTTCTTGAACAACTCCAGGGATGGGGACTCCACACCTCCTTAGACAGCTTGTGCCAGCCCCTGGACATTCTTTCAGAGAAAAAGTTGTTCCTAATATCCAACCTGACATAGCGCAGATCTCCCAGAAAGAAATGCCCAGAAGGATGTGGGTGAACAAATTTGCAAAGTAAACATTTCTACTGAAAAAACTCTATCTGAATATCAGGGCTTGCTGGGTTTTGGTTGCAGTGCCATGTCTTTCTCTGCATCACTGCAATTCTCTGCACACACTAACAAATAAAATGGGATGGAGAACAAATGATATGGTAGATACTGAATTTATGACATGTCAGATTTAAATAGCACCCATAAGGCTTAGAGCAACAGCAATAGAGAATCCACTTTCCAATTGAAGCAAATGTACACAGCTTGCTTTCTCTCCTCACTATGTAGAAAGATGTTGGGCACCAGTTTCTTGAAGTTCTTCTGCCAGGAAGGGACATCTCTACCTCTCATGTGTGATTTTTAGTTATTTTGGGGGGGAGAGAAAGGGGAAGGGAAGGGAAGGGAAGGGAAGGGAAGGGAAGGGAAGGGAAGGGAAGGGAAGGGAAGGGAAGGGAAGGGAAGGGAAGGGAAGGGAAGGGAAGGGAAGGGAAGGGAAGGGAAGGGAAGGGAAGGGAAGGGAAGGGAAGGGAAGGGAAGGGAAGGGAAGGGAAGGGAAGGGAAGGGAAGGGAAGGGAAGGGAAGGGAAGGGAAGGGAAGGGAAGGGAAGGGAAGGGAAGGGAAGGGAAGGGAAGGGAAGGGAAGGGAAGGGAAGGGAAGGGAAGGGAAGGGAAGGGAAGGGAAGGGAAGGGAAGGGAAGGGAAGGGAAGGGAAGGGAAGGGAAGGGAAGGGAAGGGAAGGGAGAAAAATGAGGTTTTGATGTATACTTCTTTGTAGCAGAACAGAAATCTAATTTTGAGAACTAATGCGTTTTAGTTCCAGTGATGGTTTGGTCTGCTGTAGTATTTTGCACAAAACTCCAAAATTAAAAATTACCTCTGGAAAGTAATTTTTTATTTTATTTTACAAATATTAGATAGCCCATTTCCATCTTATTGAACATATTGTCACTCTAAGCTGGCAGCCCATTTGTTATTCTCAGGGCATTCTAAAGATACAGAAATTAATACTACAGAGAATACAAATGGCTACACACTTCATGAACACTTTCCAGGATATAAATTTATAGTCATGGAAGAATTTACGGATACTTCATTGCTTTGTTTTCCAGTCAAAGAAATATACTCTTATAGTTCATGCGTAAAATTGTATGCAATGCTTTACTGCAAACATATCAATTAATAACAGAGTTATAGCAAAAATAAAGGAGCAAATTTTGCCATCCCTTGAGCTTGATCAGGGAGAACTCTCAGAGGTGATCAAGAACTGCCTGAAAATAAAGAAACATTTTTATGTATGTGAGTTATTCCATTTAATTCATATTTGTTTCCACATCTGTGAGTGGGGTGACACCTTTTAGAATTAAAAAAAAAAGAAAAGAAAATAAAAGAAAAAAGAGATATGATCAGGAATCTAAAAGGCTAAATGAGAACAGTGGGCCCCCGACCTGTCTGCTCTCACCCACTGATGCGTGGCTTGCGGTGGGAGGTTTGCCCTAACCATGGGATCGGGTCCCGTGCACTTACTTATCATTATTCTTAAAATCAATAATAGATACTGACTACTCTTAAAGTGAATATCAAGATTAATTGACCCAAGTGGTAACTATCGATCTGGGAATGGCCAATCGATCGCCAAGGGATGATAAATCTTGAGTATTATAGGAGCACAAAGCCATGGGAGGAGGTAACCTCATGCTTGCAGCAGTGGACTCCTGTGCAGTGGACTCTTTCATCAGCCTGGACTGATGTGGACAGAATTAGGAAATCTGTTATGATAACAACCTCCAGTAGTGCAATTCCAACCTCTTGAAGCTGCAAACACCAGAAATGAATTTCTTCTTTATCTGATCATTTTCGGACAAGCACAACATCCCAAAGAGTGGAGAAACACCAAACAAATCATAAAACCATAGAATTGCTCAGGTTGGAAAAGGCCCTCAAGATCATCTGTCCTGTTCTTGTCAGCACACAAAAAAATCTGAAATTTGGGGCCTTTTGTAACTGGCTAGAGAGAATTTTCTTAAAACATTCCTTCCTCTTTCCCAGTTGTGCATCTGTGCCTATTTAGTCATGCTCTCCTTTCTGTTACAGTGATGCTACTGCTTCAGAGCCACCACATTTGTTGAAAGGGGGAACCACCTGGGAGATGCCAAGCAGCATCCAGACCACTGGGATGTGAAATATTTGTATTTTAATTGCATTCGTTGCTCTTTTTTTTTTTTTTTTTTTTTTTTTTCTAATAAAGGATGATATTATGAGGCCTGGGGGGCATATTCCTCTTTCTAGGGATTGTTACTGTGCAGTGATAAGAAAAATCCTACATGATGTTGGGTGTGTGTTCAACAAAAACGTCCTTCAGCATGAGGAAATATCCTATCTGCCTATGTAACCTCAGGTGTAGAGGAGCACAGCTGAGAGCTCTTCCCTTAAGCACTGCTTCCATGCTGCATCCACTCTTCTGTCTGATTTTCAATGAATGAGACAAGGAAGAGAAGGGAATTTTCAAAAACTGTGCAGGAGGCAGGGGTACAAAACCAATTATTTATTAATAGGTTTTGTCCACACACCTCCTGTGCATCGTTTGGAACGTTTGCCCTGTAGGCAGAGAGGAGCAGTCAGGTGAGAAATTTGGGTTTGCATCCTGCCAGACGGGCTTGACAACTTCGTGCTGAAGTTGAGCTCTCCATCTCCGTCCTTGTAAAACAGGAGTGTGGTTAATTTCAGCTGTACAGAATGCCTCACACAGGCTTTCCTACTCTCTAAATGTGAAGTTTACACTCCCTCAACTGTAAATAAAGATATTCATAGACAATATTACTCATTTATAAATATGTATGTATAGATATGTCCACAGCAATTTTGCTTATGTACTGGAAGAACATCCAGTGGGTATGGATTGGAGATCAGTGATAATTCCTTAAAAAAATAAAAAAATAAATATTTTTTACAAAGTCTAATTGGGAAATGACTGCTAAGCAAAGAAAAATGTTATTTTAAGTAGACCCCTAAGCATCACTTTCATCTGTTGTAATTCAACTACTGGCCACTAATGCAGACATACTGGTGTCAGCTGGACCAGTTGGTGGACTTTGTTTCAGCAAGAGCTATAATCCTTAGGATGCCAGCATGGAAGAAATTTCTTCCTAAAAGCATGGGGAAGCAGCATCCACATTTCATACAATTCAAACTACTGATAAAAAGACTTGATGGAACTCAATCAGAGTTGGGAAATGTTCCCTTGTTGAACATCATTACTAAATCCTACTCTGATTGTCACTTCGATATGTTGAGTTGAGTCAGGAAACACCTGCGGATGCTGAACTTTCTTGCACTTATTCATTCTGAGGGCCATGGTCAGTGGGCACAGTGGTGATGTGTTGAGGTTGGACTTGATGATCTTAGTGGTCTTTTCCAACCATCATAATTCTGTGATTCTCTGATTATAAAGCTGAAGTTGCTAGAGAAAATCATCCACTGGTGTTTAGGTTTATGGCTCAAATGCTGCTCAGTGTGGCTTTGACTTCTGTGGACTGCTGGAGTAAAGCTGTTTGAAATCTCCAGTGGGAGTCATCTTGAGTAAACATTGAGCAAAAATGCCGGACAGAAACTTATGAGTGCTGTGTTGAGAATATCATAGATCAGAGACAACCAAGAAAATAAGGTTTGTAATCACCTGCCAAGAAAAGGAGCTAATGAAACCAAGCTGGGAACAAATCTCCCCTAATGGACTTTCCCAATTCCCATTCTTGTGATTTCAATTTCAGCACTTAGTGACAAGTTAATCATGTTCAAGCTTTAGTCAATAGTGCACGTTCCTCAGAATAAAAAGAGGCTTTGTTTTCTGGCTGTCCATCATATTGCAAGCAATCTTTCAAACAAGAGGCACAAAACTCTGCTAACAGGAGCAGGACCGTGAAGATCATGGACTCATAGGATTGTTATGGTTAGAAAAGGCCACTAAGATCCTGAAGTCGAACCCCAGCTCATTCCCACTATGCCCACTGACCACATCCCCCAACTAAACCGTGTCTACCTGAGTTACCTAGCTAGATTTCAGTCCATCACCCTCAGGTAAATGTGGGTGTTGGTCATTAAAAGCTGGCAGGAAAACAATTAACAGCAAGGAAGCTTTGCAGCCCAGAGGTCAGACATAAAATGCTTTTGTTCATATTTTCAGCGTTCATTGGCAGTTCTGGAATTGATGACTGAGCTAAGAGAGAAAACATCTCTACAGCACTGTGCCAGGCTCCCCATGCCATTGATAACAACCTGCTTGCATTTACAAGAAATAAGTCCCAGCATCCTTTTATTGATACAAAACTGCCTGCCATTGAGGAAGTCCGAACAGCTCTGCAGGAGCTAAAGATAAATAAAGCTATTAAAACCTGCTCCATTTCTCTGAGCTGCTAAAGTCTGCGGCCTCTTAATTGCTACAAAGCTATAGATGCTGTCCAAACTCATTTGAAAGAATAATCATACACTCAATAACCAGTGCATTGGAATAGTAATAATAAAATACCACAGAAAAGGAAAGATGATTCAGCACAGAGGCATCACTGAGTGTCATTCTATTTTTAATATTGGCAACTTTCACCAGGATTTGCTACCCGAGATTCCCATGATGCAATCATCTACAAGGCAGTGGAAATGTTTTATTTGCTCCACCAAAATTCACATAATCTTTTCAAAATACAATAAACATATGGATAAATGAACTCACCCCTAGATGGTTAGCTCCAATTGAACCCTTGAAGATTAACTGAAAACTTGGTCCATAAGCGCTGCTGCATTCAAGCACACTGCAGTGACAGCAGACAAAAGATCATTTAGCGTTATTATATGCTGTTGCTTCTTCCAACCTGCTCCACAGAAAGCTATCATGGATTTGCAGATCTCCTCATAAGTCACTGTAAAAGCACATTGTTTTTCTCTGATCTTTAATTCCTTGAGTAGCTACTTCCTTAATTGTAGTTTACAGATAATTCCAGGTAGAGTAGGTGTCATTAAAACCTCATTTGTCACTCTGTAGTGACTGCAGTAATGCAGTGTATCCTACTGTAACTAGGAGTAGGCTCCAGAATAATTGCACATCCCCAGGCAGTGAGCACCAAGTGTTTAACGGTGCCAACTGTAACCACGGGCTTTCTGCAGCAGAAGGCAAATTCAGTGTGCAGCTTCCTTTGGCACATGAGGGCAGTGAACAAAGGTGGTTAGGCACTGGAATAGGCTGTCCAGAGAGGTAGTGGATGCCCTGTCCCTGGAGTTACTCAAGGTCAGGCTGGAAGGGCTCTGAGCATGTGATGGAGCTGTGGCCAGATGGCCTTTAAGGGTCCCTTTCAACTGAAATCATTCTATAGTTCTACATGGCACCAAAAGGCAGACATCCCTTTCCCAGATTGCTCATACCTTGGATTTACTCTAAGGTTCTATGATTCTATGGTCCCACAATTCTGCAGTTGTGTGAGTCTGTCATCCTACCATTCTCTCATTCTGTGAATCTATAATTCCATGATTCTACCACGCTGTAATTCTGTGATTCTATGATTTTATCATTCTACAATTCTACCATTCTTTGATGCATCACCAAGTCTGGTCAGAGCCATGGTGCTCAGCTCAGCTCAATCAGTGCAAAGGTGCAGAGGATGGGAAGGGGTCTGTTTCAGGCTCGCTCTTGCCAAAAGAGTTTGCAGCAGGAGCTGCAGCCACCTGCAAGCTGGGAAGATGGCACAAATATGCCGCCAGCGAGAGTTCAGAGTTTAGAATGTAGCTGTCAGGACGGTAAATGCATTAAGTCAAATTAACACTGCTGGAGTGAAGTGTTAGGAGGAGAGGATGTAGCTTGTGTTGTTTGTATCGGCTGTGAGAGAAAGCAGTGGAGCAGAGCACACTTTCATGCTGCCATTTATTAACATTACGCTCAGCACTTTCCTCCCTTGCTTTACAAACATGAACAGATTGTCAACACCACTCTCATTGTACCAGTGGGGAAATGAGGGCATGGAGATAAGTGGCAATCTCATGTGAAGAAGATAGCTACAGCAATTCTGGGAGCCAGAGATGGGAGTGGAAAACTTGTTTACTTTGCATGGACAAGTGGGAAGGATGGGGATGGGTTGGGGTTTGATTTTGTGATCCTAGATGTCTTCTCCAACCTTAATGACTCTGTGATTCTGTGATTGGGCATGGTGTTGATGGATTGAGGTTAGACTTAGTGATCTTGGAGATCTTCTCAAGCTTAATGACTCTGTGATTTGGAGATCTGTAGTATACTCCTCCCACCCAGGAAAGCCACTCTGATCCCCTGGCATCCATGCCCCTCTGCTCCCAGAGCAAAAGGAGGGCAGAAGCATGGCCTTTTGTGTGAGCCATGGCAATTTACATCTGGGAGAAAGCACAGGGAGTCATGGCTTGTTCAAAGGAAAGGGAACAGCATTGGAATTTATAAATGGAAAAATTATTTAAAGGTTATTTGCCAAAAGTGATTATTTAGACATGTATTCTATTCCTGAGCAATGGTCTCTGAATGGTCCTTTTTGATAGAACTACAGTTTGCGTAATAAATGAAAATAACAAAGGAGTCCTGGAAAGCAACAAACAGGTGCCATTTCCAAGAATGGCATTGCTCAAATGCTGGTTTTAATCCTAGCCTGGTTCTTATGGGTCTGAAAATGTACCTCACTGCAACACATGAGACCACTAAACCTCATTAACTTATTCCAAGTTCTTTTATGTGCCATGAAAAGAAGGAAAAAAGAAGAGAAGAAGTGAAGTGAAGTGAAGTGAAGTGAAGTGAAGTGAAGTGAAGAGAAAAGAGAAGAGAAGAGAAGAGAAGAGAAGAGAAGAGAAGAGAAGAGAAGAGAAGAGAAGAGAAGAGAAGAGAAGAGAAGAGAAGAGAAGAGAAGAGAAGAGAAGAGAAGAGAAGAGAAGAGAAGAGAAGAGAAAAGAAAAGAAAAGAAAAGAAAAGAAAAGAAAAGAAAAGAAAAGAAAAGAAAAGAAAAGAAAAAAGAAAAGAAAAGAAAAGAAAAGAAAAGAAAAGAAAAGAAAAGAAAAGAAAAGAAAAGAAAAGAAAAGAAAAGAAAAGAAAAGAAAAGAAAAGAAAAGAAAAGAAAAGAAAAGAAAAGAAAAGAAAAGAAAAGAAAAGAAAAGAAAAGAAAAGAAAAGAAAAGAAAAGAAAAGAAAAGAAAAGAAAAGAAAAGAAAAGAAAAGAAAAGAAAAGAAAAGAAAAGAAAAGAAAAGAAAAGAAGACAAAAAGTAACCCGTACGAACTCCCTGCTGATGGAGAGGTACACACCTGCTTTCATTTCCCAGAGCAAATTCTAGTGGAAACAGAATTCAGACAAAAAAACCCCGATATCTCGGGTATTGATTAAACAGGCTTTACAAACATCCACAAAGTGAAGTGCAACAAGCTCGCTGTTTTGACATAGGGATTGCAACCATAAAACTACTGGGACAACTTTGGGAATTATTTTCACCTTGGAAACAGTATATTTCTCTCTTTCCTGCACTAATAAAATGAACTTGGATCTACGGCTAGGTAAAAAATGTTTATAGTAAACTTTTTTTATTATCAGGTTTTGAAAAGGGCAGTTGATTTTAATTTCAGGTTTCCTCTTGGAAGTGTCCAGACAGATCCTCCCAAATTTTCACCAGTTATCCAGGTTCTAAGGGAAGCTGTTAAATTCACTTTTTAAAATGTAGCCCAATAATTACCCTTAGTGGTGTCTGTTGATGTTAGTATTCTAAAGACCTCAACGGTAAATTGTAAAGTAACAGGAAAAATGATGCCTTCTAATTTCTGATCTAATCAAACAGGTTTTATTTACATGATCTCCTGTTAGCTCCACCATACTGGAGCTGATGGACTGTCCGAGTTGCTTTTCTCCCTAATTACTGAAATGAAGGAAACACCTCTGCTGAATGATGTGGATATTTCCTGACACCACAACAGAAACCTCCTCCTGGTGATTTAATCAGATCCACGTCCTGCCTGTAAATAACATTTAATCATCTTAGCCAACCTCATTTTTATAATGACCCCTTTCACTGGAGCTCAGAAAGATGTTAATCCACAACCACGCATGCACACAAGGATTGTTCCCTATAATCAGAAGATATTCACGTTCTTTTATTTACTAGGAATTATCTTCAAGATCAGATTAAATGAGCGAGCTATGGAAGAGTTTGGGAATTTTTTCCAGATCTCATGCTTATTTCCAGCCAACTGTTGATTTGATGGGCTGGTACCCAACCTGTGATGGCAGTTTGTTTGTTTTGTAATGTACACTTGGCTATTGCTGACCTACCGCTGAATTTGTGGAGACTACTTTCTGGTCAAGAGACCTCCAGTTGTGCCAGGAGAGATACAGGCTGGATGTTAGGAATAATTTCTTCTCAGAAAGAGTGGTCAGGCATTGGATGAGGTTGCCCACCACAGGGCAGTCATGGAGTGTCCATCCTTGGAGGTGTTCAAGAATGGTAGAGATGTGGCACTTGGGGACATAGTGGGCACTGTGGGGATTGACTGGGGATGGGCTTTGGGTTCATACTGGTCTTTTCCAACCTTCTTGTTTTTATGATCTTCACATGAATGGAAAGCCAAACACAATAAGAGAGATCCATACTTAAAGCCTTGTCCTCCATTCTGCTGGAATTTTCCTCCCCGCACCCAAAGGAACACTGAACTAACAGAAATCATCCATCAGATTATTTTCTTAGTCCTCCAGAAATGCAATCCATACCTTTTAATAATGCTCCTACATTGGACTAGTGGTGGACAGATCTCATTTTATTTTTGTTCAGAAATTTTACATGCAGTAGCGTGAAGAAATACAAGTATAATAGACTTTTTAAGAGCTTGATCAATTCATATAAAAACTTGGTATTATGAAAGAAATAAAACTAGAATCAGTTAATGTTCTTTTATGGCTTTAAAATGTATCATGAGTGAAAGCACACTTAAATAATAAGAATCTCCTCTCAGACTCCTATGATTGGGTTTTGGTCATACAGCTAGAGTGTGATTTATAACACGAGCCATGTGGCACACCTCTATCTGGTTTCACCCAAAGGAAGAAGAATAATCTTTGCTGTAACAGAGCAGTTCAAATAAAACACACTTTTCTTTATGTGTTAATGTGAGATGGAAAGCTATAATATAAAAAAAAAAAAAAAAAAGAATTTGAAAAACTATGAAGACGAGAGTGGGCATAGGAGAAATGTAAAGTAGATTTAAAAAACTGGAAATAACATAGATTGGAAATGTTCAACAGATTCAAGGAAATATTAACAAAAACTGGAAGTCAAAGGAAATGATTAACACTGTGTTAGAAATGTAAGAAGACCTGAACTATAGTCATAGAAATGGTAAATAGTGCCTCAAATTTACAGGCAACAGGCCTTCTCACCACTGACTAATCAAATGTCCATTTCTGGAAAGTGAAGTCACTGATTCAGAAGAGGAGCTACTAAGGAAAATGAGAAGAGCCAATTTATCAACTTTATTTATATTCAGAGCTTGAAATATTTTCCCCTTAACATTTTAAAGCACATATCCCAACTTGTGTTTGGCTGCTGTTCATGGACCATTACGATGAGGAACAAATTCTAGATCCTCTTGAAAGTGACACAGATTTTACCACCCACTTCAAAAGACCACAAAGAGAACCCTCACTCAGGATCTCCATTCCCAGATGCAGATTTGGGTTTTGGAGACATCATGACCCTCGAGCTCGCAAATGGCTAGAAAAGAACTGAGTGAATCATGGAATCATGAAACCATAGAATCATGGAATCATAGAATCATGGAATCACAGAGTAATAAAATCACAGAATGGTTGGTTTGGAGGGGACCTTAAAATCCATCCAGTTACAGTTGCTGCTGTGGCCTGGTTGCCAGCCACCAGCGGGGGGCCCTTGTACCCTCTGCATGCAGACTCCTAATGGAGCATACCATCAAATGCACTCAATTTGCAAAAGAAGATAAAACTTTTTCTCCCACCTCCACCTCTGCAGAATTTCTGCTAGGACTTTGCAATAGCACTTGGGTTTGTAATTCACAGAATCATGGTATCACAAGGGTTGGAAGGGACCTCAAGACATCACCAAGTCCAACCCCGCTGCTAAAGCAGGTTCCCTACAGCAGGTAGCCCAGGTTGGAGTCCAGACAGATCTTGAATATCTCCATAGAAGGAGACTCCACAACCTCTCTGGGCAACCTGTTCCAGTGCTCTTTCACCCTTACCATAAAAACGATCTTCTTCATGTTTGTATGGAACTTCCTTTGTTCAAGTTTTAGGCCACTACTCCTTGTCCTACACTATACACCACTGAGAGGGGCCTGGTCTGATCCATTTGCTTCCCACATCCCTTCAGGTATCTATAAACATTTGTCAGACCCCCTCTCAGTCTTGTTTTCCCCAGGCTTAACAGACTCAGATTGCTCGGCCTTTCCTCATCAGGGAGATGTTCCAGACCCTTTATCAAATTTGTGGCCCTCCATTGAACTCCTAGGAGATCCCTGCCTTTTTTGAATTGAGGAAAAGGAAGTATTTCTCATCCCCAAGACAGCACAGTCATTCATTTGTACATACGAATGTGGCTCCTGCAAATATTCACCCTTCCTGAGAAATGACCCCAACACCACTTTGATTATTATACCTCTCGTGATAAGACCTACAAAACTTCCAAAAGTTGCACAGACATAGCAATGATCTGGAAATATCCCTCTGGAGGCCCCTATTGATCGTTGCTGTGGGTGGATTAGACAAGGAATCTGTCTTAATTACCAGCAACTATCTCCTTGGAATAGCCAGCAATGTAGCAAAAATGATACACGGGGAGATCCATTACTCTCAGGGAAAGGTCAATCCAATAGGATGGATGTTTGCATTCAGATCAAGTGATGGCTGAGTCCATCACCACGCTGTACTCTCCCTGCCCCGTCAGCTCCATAATGGTTTCACCTCTCTTCCCTGCATCTCACCTCCTTCTCCCTGGTGCCAGAGTGATGACACGAATTAGGGCAGCTGGAGTAACAGGGCACAGCTGGATTATTGCAGATGATAAACAGTGTCAAAGACAATTATGGGGACTGTAGAGATAGGAGGAGCCTTTCAAATCTGTCCTTTACTTGCTGGGTAGGGGGAGGAGGGCACATGTTACAGCAATGGGAGAGGGGAGGTGGGAGGAGAAGAAGACTTCACTGCTTCTTCCTCTGTTTAGGAATCATAGAATCGTAAAAGCATAGGATCATCAAGGTTGAAAAAGACCTCTAAGATCACAAAGTCCAACCACAACCCACCGAGCCCACTGATCATGTCCCTCAGTGTCACATCTCCATGGTTCTTGAACACCTCCAGATGACTCCATCAAATCTCACACCAATGGATGCCTTTATCTCCCTTCTAACTACAACCAAAATGAATTTTCTGGAGAGTAATGACCTACCCTACAGCTGCAGGTCTCTTGGCTGTGCCAGATCCAAACCTGAAGCATCAAAAAACACAGGTTCTCTTCTGTGGAATCAGAAATGAGACTCAGTCCGGAGTTCGAGGCCAAAAGGACTTTGTGAAGGTGTCCCTTTCCACTTTTCCATCACAGCCCTCTAGAACATATCAGGATTCGGCACAAACTCTTTGTAGGTAACTAGCACTGGCATACTCCAACACTCCTAGTGATGGCCTCATCTGGAATTGCTTTATTAATATTTATTAAGTGATCACTAGCTTCAGGTACATTCCTTAATAACTTATTTATAAAGCATGCTATAAAACACATTAAAAATACATTCTTTAACAGATAACACCATAACAAGATGCTGTAAAGCAAATTATAAAGCATAAACTATGACTGTACCTGAACTGAGAACACACTGGAGGCTACAAAAAGAGGGGAGAGAATCCATGCTCAACACACCTGAAAACCAGCAGTTGTTTTTGGTGGAGTGCTCATGGAAGAAACAACTTGATCCCAGGCAGAGCCTGGAGCTGACCTGCCCAGAATGTTATCTTATCCCAATTTTTATTTTCTCCTTTTTTTTTTTTTTTTTCCTGGTTCCCAAAGGACTTCCCATTTTTTTATGAACTCACCCTCAATTCAGGACACCTCAGTTTCTTCATTTCCTCCTTCCCAGAGCACTACAGCCTCTCTCCCAGCCTTCTCTCCCCCTCCTCCTTCAGCAAGCGAAAATGGCACGGCTAATTTTATTTCTTTTGCTTTGGTTTGTCTATCTGTGACAACCCTTTTTATGCATTTAATTCATTCTCAATTTCTCATCATCAGGCAAAAGGTGTCCCCTAAGGTTAGGAGAGAGCTTGTCAAAAAGGCAGCGTGAATTTGCAGAGGTAATCACCAGTCTATCTCCTCTCCCCATTGCCCGTGGAACTATTAACTAATATTGCTGCCTAATCTTTTTTGTACTTATTTATTTTGCAGCGAGAAACTAGTGTTATAAACACCCCTACTGTCAAAACTTGTCATCCTCATTACCTCAAGGCGGGCTCTGTCTCCGTTATTCTAATTTCATAGTTTCTCGAATTTACAGCCGCTGGAAATTGAGTACAAAATCCATTATCATTTGTATATTTTAATTATGCAAATGAGGCAGCTCAGCTGCTCTGGCCGGGACCTGCAGGGATGCCTAACTTCAGTCTGGGTGATTACAATTTATCCAGTCGAGTCACTTTAATTGTAACAAGCTAATTACATTGTTCCATTTGGCTTTCACAAAAGAAAAGGAGGCGGAAGAGGCTCAATGGCAATGGCCCGGCACCACGGCGGGGTGAGAGGGACAGGGAGGATTTGGGGAGGGGGTGAGCCCTGGGGCATAGTGGGGTGCAGGAGGCTGGGATGGGAGGTAGGAAGGGCAGGAGGACAGAGTGTGTTGGATCAGACGTGTACAACTTGGAGAGGGGATGCTCATCATGCTCAGCCATCTCCAGCTTGGAGAGGGCAATGTCCTGCTCCAAAATCCCAGTGCTTCCCATAAGGAGACCAACAGAGACACATCACTGCTTCAGCTGAGGTTCCAAGGATTATTAGAGGAGTCGTAATCTCCTACTACCTGCATTCATCAGCATTTCAGTCAGGTATAGAAAAAAAAAACGGGGAGGGAGGGAGGGAGGAAGGAAGGAAAGAAGGAAGGAAGGAAGGATACCTTATCACTTCCAGCATCCCAGATCAGCAATTACTTTTTCAGGCCGACAATAAATGCTCAATATCTAAATTAAATACCCTGGAGAGATGTAATGTGGCTGCTCACACTTTCAGCTTGTTAATAAATGATTATTTCTCTCACCTTGGTCATCTGAGGACCTCAAAATCTTCTGTAAGTGTTACTGAATGAAGCCTCAATGTGAGCAGAAGCATATTCTTGTCTGCTCTGTATAAGTGGAGAACGAAGGCACAGAGAGGCAGAGCAGCTGTGGGGTTTCAAGAATAGAGCTGGGGTTAGTTCACTCCAGACACCTGTTTGATCAAGCAGGTTCTGCTCTTTGCTTGTATCTCACGAATTGAAGTTTCAAAACTACCCTGTAGGTCAGATCCCACCCTCAATTTATGCAATTCCTTCAAGCGTGCACCTTGGTGGTATTTGGTTTCTAGTAATCACTGGTTTCCTCCAAGCCTCCTTCCCCAGGAGAACATGGAAGAAGGACTAATCAGATCCTGAATGGGGAATGATGCTTCATCTAGAGCTTGTATGGGATCTTGAAGAAGTCATCGTGTAAGGGAAGAAGAGGATAGCTGTGTGCATCTGATGGTAGGGAGATTGCTTGATACTCCAACGAGCAAAAACCAGCATGCATGTGGGATATGAAGTCCACATATGAAAACAGTCTTCTGGCCTCCAAAGCATCCAAGAAAAGAGGCATAATGAGAAACTGGTCTGTGCCAGCAGAGCCATTCAGCTCATGAATACCAGGTGCTCATTGCCACCACGAACCAGGACCACCGGCTCTAAGGACAGCCACCATGAGATCTTCAGCATCTGCTGAAACATGCAGCAGAGTTTGGCCTTGATTGCATGCCCTTGGATAAGCACATTCCCCCTCTAAAACCTCTGCCTAATGACTGCGAGATTAACTGGAGAAGAGAATAATTGTTCTTTGGCAGAGAAAAGACAAAAGAACCACACAGATCTCCTCCCTCTCCAGTTGCTAGGGATGTGCATTATTATTGTTATTGCTATTTCCTATCATACACAACATTCAATTAATTTCCTCCAGCACACAGTTATGATGCTCCAAGGAGCATTCCAGGAGCACATCCAGCATTTTTTTGTGCCAGTTCGGCCACTTTGGAGGGGAAGAGGAGAGGGAAATGGTGTGATCCTTCCCAAAGAAACACTCACCCTTGGTCACGTGTTTCAAACCTGTGCACTACTTGCCCAGGTGTCTCTAGGTGAGTGACAGTGGGGTCCCTTGCCATAAAGTAGCAGTAGCCACTATCATGCTGCATTCCCTTGGCAGCCACCAAACCATGGCAGGGAAAGGAAATTGAACCCATTAAACACATGCACGGATGCCTTTGTGCCGTTGTCTTGCTCAGGAGGAGAGGAAGGAGCCTTTCTTTGTTGTTTTTTTTTTTTCCTTCTGTGCCTTTACCAGATGCAGTCATTTAATCATTAAAAAGAGGAGGCAGAAACCAGAGAACCATGGGAAAGCACCAAGTAATTATCAGTGTACATCATTTGTAGCCTTGACTTTATGTATATTTTCAATCTAAATAGGAATGAGACCCTTTCTACATAAAATATTCAATCCAGGTAACATAAAGGTAAAGACATCAGGGTCAGTGCTGACCAGGTGCTGATCTAGCACCAAGGCCAGGTGTTAAAGCAGAGCAAGGAGAAATGGCCTCTAAGATAACACCAGCTCTTTGACCTACAGTTGCAGGGTGAAATTTTTTCCTTTCCTTTGCCTAATTTTCTATTTAATCTTCAGGACAACCACAACACAAAAACTCCAGACTAACCTGATTTTTTTTTTTTTTTTTAAGACAAGAACACTTTTCCGGTTTTCCAGCAGACAGATAGAGCATGAAATACCACCATAGCATTTTACATAGACCTGCATCAGATGTTAACACAATAACCTCTCCTATGGGTTTTTAATGTTTGCTATTTCGTTACCATTGACATAGGAGGTACATTGAGCTGTATATCTCTAATGGCATATGACTAAAATGCCTGGAGAAATAAATAATAATAAGCTCTTTTATAGCTTCTTATAGTGGCAGATCTCAGATTAATTGAAATTATATGCCTTATGCCTGCTCATCCTCAGGACAGAGATTAAAATGGGAAATGAGCATTTGTAGCGCTGTAGATGAGAATGAAAGGTGGGATTTTTCTTATGGTTTAAGATATTTGGGCATCATTTTGTGTAACTTTGCAAGGGCTCAATCAAGCCCTATTCTTGTGGATGAGTAAGGCATGTAAGATGAGCATAAGATGAGTAAGGTGCTTGCATTCTGTTCATCTTCAGTGAGACAAACCCATAAGCACCTAATGGACATCAGAAGGTGAGAACAACTTGAGTTTTGCCACTTCCAGCAGCAGAACTCCTGGATCCTCCTAGGATTAAGTGATTTAAGGGTCTAAGTTCCATTACAGACCAATAGGAGCATTGTTTCAACGCGCTACAGTGTGGTGGGGTAGGAATGTTGGTGGCGGTGTGGCTGTGTATGTGGCTCAGTGCTGGTCCATCACCATTTTCCCTCAGCAGTAGTTCACTAAGTGCTACCATGAGCTCAGTGTGGGCCACCACATTCCGCCAGATTAAGAGGTCTAGGTTGCTGCAGCACATGGAAATGAGGGAGGACACGAGAGTTGAGAGGGAACAGGAGATCTGAAGTGAGATGGGGCACATTTGTGCCCCAGATGGAGTGGGAAGAGTTGCTTTTAACATTTGAAACCAAAACAACAGCACTGGGAGCAACTAATGCTATTGGCACATTCATGGTGAATCTGGGTGACTGTTTCAAAAACAAGAAAGACCTAGACCAAAATTTCAGGAAAAATGAACATCTTTCAGAAGAAACAGGCCAAAGAGTGTACCTGCTCCACTAAATGAGAAGGGAGAACTGGCTAAAACAGATATGGAGAAGGCTGAGATATGCCATGAATTCTTTGCCTCAGTCTTCACTGGAAACAAGGATTCTCATATTTCTCATATCTGTGACCCTTTTGGTAGGAACTGGGGGGAGAAAACTCCCCCTCACTGTAAGAACAGAGCAAGTCCATGACCACTTCATGACACTGAAGGTGTACAAGTCTGGAGGACTTCATGACATGCATCCCAGGGTCCTGAAGGAACTGGCTGATGTGGTTTCCAAGCTGCTCTCCATCTTGAGAAGTCATGGCTGTCAGGTGAAGTTCCTTGTGGCTGGAAAAAAGGAAATATGACTCCCATTTTTAAGAATGGGAGAAATGAAGATCAGGGGAACTACAGTCTTGTGAGTCCTAGGCACCTCTGTGCCTAGGAAGATCATGGAACAGATCCTCCTGGAAGCTAGGTTAAGGCACATGAGGGACGAACAGGTGATACAAGACAGCCAGCATGGCTTTACCCAGGGCAGATCAT
The DNA here is from genome assembly GCF_016699485.2 of Gallus gallus. NCBI lineage: Eukaryota > Metazoa > Chordata > Aves > Galliformes > Phasianidae > Gallus > Gallus gallus. The sequence continues at coordinate 2,033,985 of NC_052572.1, forward strand.
GCCCGACCCATCTGGTGGCCTTCCATGACGGAGTGACAGCACCTGTGGACAAAGGAAGGGCAACTGATGTCATCTACCTGGACTTGTTCAAGGCCTTTGACATGGTACCCCATCACATCCTTACCTCTAAACTGGGGAGAGACGGGCTTGAAGAGTGGACTATTCAGTTGAAAAGGAACTGGTTGGAAGGTCACAGCCAGATTGTTGTGGTCAATGACAATATGTCCAGTTGAAGGTGGTAATGAGTGGGGTTCCCCAAGGGATCTCTCCGGGACTGGTACCCTTTAACATCTTTACCAGTAACACGGATGATGGAATCAAGTGCATCCTCAGTGTGTTTGCTGATGGCATCAACCTGGGTGGAGCAGTTGATACGGCAGAAGGAGGGAATGCCATCCAGAGGGACATTAATAGACTCAAAAGGTAGACCCAGGTGAGCATAATGAGATTCAAGAAAGCAAAGTACTGTGTGTTGGGTCAGGGAAATCTCATATACGTATACAGTCTAGGATAAGAACTCCTTGAGTCGAGTCCTGCTGAGAAAGATTTAGGGGTTCTGCGAGATGAAAGACTTATCACGAGCCAACAGTGTACACTTGCAGCCTGGAAGGTCAACAGTATCTTGGGCTACAGCAGAAAAGAGGTGGTCTGCAGGGGGTGGGAGGGAATTGTCTCACTCTATGCTGCCTCCATGAGGCCCCATCTAAAGTATTGCATCCAGGTCTGTGGCTGCCAACACAGAAAAGATTTTGAGTTTTTGTAGAGGGTCCAGAAGAGAGCAACGAAGATGAACAGAGGGCTGGAGCACCTCTCCTGTGAAGACAGGCTGAAGGAGCTGGGATTGTTCAGTCTAGAGAAGAGAAGGCTTCAGTGAGACCTCATTATGGCCTTCTAATTTTTATAAGGGAGGTTATAGACAGGAGGGAAATCAATTTTTTCATGGATAGATAGCAATAGGACAAGGGGGAATAGTGTTAAACTAAAGGCAGGAAGATTTAGATTAGAAGCCATAGAAGATTTTCACTGAAAGGGTGGTAAGATGCTGGAACATCTTGCCCAGGGATACTGTGGATGCTCCATTCCCGGAGGTGTTCAAGACCAGGCTGAATGGGGCCCTGGGCAGCCTGATTCAGTATTGATCTATTGGCAAACAACCCTGCCCACAGCAGGAGGACTGGGACTCGACGACCCTTGAGGTCCCTTCCAACCCAAAACATTCTATGACCATTCTGTGATGACTATATGATACACAGAAAAAAAGAAAAGAATGCTCATATGAGTTACTTTGGGCCTGTCATCTGGGTTTCAAATGTCCTCTCTATTAACTGCAATTTGCATTAAAAAAAAATGCTATGGTCACTAATTTAATTTCCATCAATTAGAAGAAAAAAGAAAAGTTTTCAGGAAAATAGTGAGAGCAGAAGAGAAGCATTTTATTCTAAGAAATATTCTTCTGGCTAATTTAACTCATGTAGATGCACCAATGTATGGAAATATCAACTCCACCTACCGTGTATTTTGCACTCTGGTCACACTAATGTGTTTGAATATCAGCTAATATAAGCATAGCATCACCCATGAATTCCAGCAGCCCCCAGGATGAATGTCAGTGGACAGCAGCACTGCACATAATTAAACAGCCAAGTAGGCAAACCCAGACAACAGAGCCATGAGTTGCTGGAAGTCAGTGCGTAAGGCCATACATCACGGCAGATATATTGCATGCCTGATGCTACATTGCCATCAACCAAAAAAAAAAAAAAACCCATAAAAAGTTAGGTTGGATATTTTGTTGAGGGACTTGAGGCGGAGGAAGAGTGAGATTTCTTTATGATTTGAACTTCTTTATGATGGGTCAATGGTTGGACTAGAATCACAGAATCATTGATGTTGGAAAAGACGTCCGACACCATCAAGTCCTACTGCCATTAGTGAGTTGTCAAAAAAGGAAGACTGAACTCAGCTGAACTTGTAATGGGAGCTAATTACAGCAAGTCTGTTGGTGGATTCTGAGCTGCAGATACTCAAAACCAGAGGAAGTTTTGGTTGTTTTCTTCTTTTTTTCTTTTTCTCAATTTGTTTTAGTTTGTTGCATATGCATGGATAGAAAAACATAGATGAGAGGTTGGGAAGTTGTGGAAGAGTCTCCCACTCCCTCCTGAAAATAAAACTGTAATCCTAAAGGCCTACACAAAAATAAAACAGGACAGCTCCACTCATGCTACAGCTTAGAAATTCATACCACTATGAAAGGATGATGCATTTCCAGCATTCATGTGCTCCCTACTCACCCGAAAGGCTTTTCCCCTTCAGGATTTATTTACACACAGGAATGGAAGTGACTACATGAGCAACAGCAACATGGTGGATATGCCTATTGCATGCTCCAAACCCAGGTCCTATGACTGGTTATAAGCATTAGCTAAATGGACAGGCCTGCACAACTGGTTTTCTACTAATGTTTCTGGTAAGGAATCCAAGGCTTTACAATGGGGTTTCCTTTTCCTGCCCAAAAAAGTGGTTGCCAAAACCCATACATTATGAGTTAGTACTCACAGTAAATGGATGGAGTGGAAGACCAGCAGATAGATCTGCCTCAAAACTTGTTTATCCCCTCAGTAACCAGTTTATGTTACCAACCCCATTTGAACCAATAAGATTTTCACTTCAGAGAACAAGAATTTGGTGTGTGAAACAGGTGTTTTTCATTGTGCCTATTAATATCAACCAGATTTGATAGACCTAAAAGAAGAACAAGAGGATTTTGAAGTTATCTGGCTCTTAAGAATTAGGAAAATCTTCACCCAGATGTCAAGTGGCAGAAAAGTAAATACGGACTTCTAATTCTAAAGTGCTTTGATCTCGGTGAGGTGACAAAACCAGAAGAAATTTTGGAAGAAAGTAAGTGCCATCATCTTAAATATAGCTTGGGTTTTCCAGAGGTAGACAGTATGACTGTGTTTAGCATATCCGCTTGATAAGAGAGCACAGTTTAGAAAAGGAAATGAAATAGGTATCATTGATCTCTGCTTCAGAGAGGGATTAGCTGGATCAGTGGAGCTGGAAAAATTGGGGGATTAGAATAGAAATTGTAAGGTGTTTACCTGTAGGGAAAAGAAGTGTCTGAAGTAACAGAAGTGCTGGGGTGAGACAGTTTGTTAGTGGATGTTTTTTTCAGTAGCCACATTTAAAATGCCTGTAAGTGACTTTGGTATGAAAAGCAGACACTTTCTATCAGTGCTTCCTGAGAATATAAAAGACATTTCTATGGGGAAGACTGACATATATAAAAACTAGAAATAAAACTAGAACTAGAGCTGATGTGGCAAAGTATTTATTGTCCAAAATGGGGATACTGGAACACTTCCTAATGTCTTAAAGAGGCGATATAGCCAAAATGCTGCCCAAAATAGACCTAATGAGATGTTTTCAGACATAACTTGATGTCTTTATTAAATTAATGCAATATAGATAACGGGCAGCTGCCCCATCAGAGTAATGTTGACGTTTGTACAAACTGCTGTCTATCTGTGGTGAAATGAGGTCTGTGGGACTTGGGTGCCATTTCCAGAAAGTCCTGCAGGAGTCTTCCATTGCAATGGAATCAGATGTGTCACCATTTGGGGAAAGGTAAGTATGGCACTGGTGAGATACTACATGTTGTTTGGGTTTCTTTCTGCTTAGGAAATGAAGGGGGAAGAGTTAAGACCACAGAGGTTCTCCCCAAAGATCATAGCTCTGAAGAAGTCATTCACTTGCCCAGCATTTCTCTGGAAATTTAGGTGGGAAGTTCTTGATGCCTGGAAATCTTTCAGGAGTGTTTTATTTGCTGGAAGCTCCATCTAAGTCACAAAGCACGACACATCATATTTCTCCTTGGCCTCTTTTTAAATTTACTGAAAGAGTCCCAGCCTGGGGCATGGAATGATGCAAAATGTCTGGGATACACCAAACATAAGTACCAATGAGAGGAAAGTTTCCCCTCTGTATCATATGAAAAGTTGCATACTAATCATAATTTATCATCATCTTCATATATTCTTATATAAGTAATACAAATCACCACAGCCAATTAATCAATCTGTAATTAGGAGCTGACACGAACATTTACTACCATCAGGCATAATTTATATGATTACAGATGATTAAATAAAATGTAATTGAGTGAAGAGGCAATTTGTTAAGCACATGGAAATTCAGCCATATCACCTCGGGCTGTGATCTTGTCAGAACTCAGCAGCTAAGAGGGGTCAGAGTGGGTCAGGGTTTGGATGAGGAACTCCAAGGGAGAAGCCTGAGTACTGCATGAGGGGGCAATAGCTCATAAGTTGCATCCTCCTGGCCGAGGCAGAGTTGGAAGGAAATGTCTTGTTGGAGAGATGGACATAAGCTATTAAAAGTGTTCTTGAGAGAGGTGGGAATTTGCCTCCCAGGCTTCAGTTAATTTAATTTCGAGTAGAGCACGCACCTGACGAGTCACCACGAGGAGACAGTAAACTACAGCACCTTGACGCTTGCTGCTCTTCAGCAGAGGCAGAAGAGATGTCACTGCACTGATTTAGTCTGCCTACCTCTGATACCTCCATCTTCATTATTTTGGCAAGAGGAGTCCTTGTAAAATAAGTACATAAATTCCTCTTCTGCTCAGTAGAGAGAGTGCTCGTGAAAGCCAGCCAAGGTGGAATCTGTCTGCCTAACTCGTGTGCTCAATCTCCTGCACAGACATCTCCGTTCCATTGACTGGATGGAGAAGTTGGTCACATCCATTAAGCCAACAGCTTTATTGGAACGCAGGCATGAATTGAGCCTTGATCCCAGGTGCTTCAGCGTAGTGTCCTATGGAAGAACAAAACCCACAAGCCAGCCAAGGGCTTCCCAAGAATAAGGAAATGAGAGTTTGTTCTTCGTGCTCCATCCAAAACCAGCTGACATCAGAAGACAATCCCACAGGAACTGCTAAAAGCAACACAGGGAAAGTGCTTTTCTTTTATTCTTTCATAATTTTTATTGTCTCAGGACCAAATCCAACTGAGTGAAAGATTTCTTGGAAAGCTCAGCGTGTTTCCAAATTGGATCTGGTCATGCAGCCAGAGAAACACAAGAGGTTTCCTTTAATTATTGCACAAAAATAAACTTGAATTATTAGGACCAATTCAATTTCTGCAGTCTTAAACAAGAGTATTTTTGTTTCCTCTGTTTTCAGTTTCTTGGCTTGCGCCAAGACATCTCATTTAAAATAATTAAAACCATTTGTTTGAATACAGTGCAGCAGTGCTTTGCCTATGCGTTCTGTTGTGTTTTCCTCAAGTCCAGTATCGCTCCCTGTGGGAAGTGAAGCAGCCATCTGACAGATCAGAGACATCAAGGAAATAACTCTACTTTCTCTTGGTGGAAGGCAAGCAGGCAGGACAAGAAGGGGCTAAAAAAAAAAAAAAGATCTTTGATTATTAAATGGATATTTATGCATATGGATAATCAGATGTGTTTGGCAGAGCATGGGGGGTACCTCAGGATTAGAGCAGAAAGTAAAGCAAGCTTTCTTCTCTGAAACAATTAGTGAAATCACTTTCTGTACATTAAGAGCCCTGTGTGTGCGACATTCTCCATTGGGCTGCACAACCAATGTGGGTCAGTGTGATGTTTAAACTCTTAAGTGGTACCACTAATCTCCATTAATCTGACTTCAAAGATGAGACATAATGCTCGGTGCAAGAGCCTATGAGTTGTTAATGCACATTCCTCAGCTGGAGCACTAATACACAACTCCTGCCGAAAGAACAGGGTCTTTCAGACTGGCATGTTGAGTTATAAATAAAAATCTCTTTGGGAATCATTCCAGAACTGATCTATTCTTTGGTTCTATACATCCCATTGTACCCTTTGCCACTGCGGTCTTGGAAATGCTTTCTCACCTGGTATGATTTTTCCCCCAGCAAAAATACCTACAGTACTGCTGCCTAAATGGTGAACTGCTGACCTCATTTAATGAGGGAGAATATAGGCAGAAGGCCATGGATTTACCCCATATTACATGGCATGGAGAAAACAAGGTTGGTCAACCAAGATTTAATCTCAGCCCCATGATTACCAGTCAGGAATGATCACAGAAGCCAAAGAAATAATGTTGGTCTAAAGCACCAAACAGGAGAAGATCTTTGGGTCTTGATTTGAAGATTCTAGTAATTTTGTTTTTCCAGTGTAAAATTTAGGTCCATGGTGGATCTCAGAAGTGAGTAAAAAGAGTCACCACTGTAGTTGGGTAGGATATTCCATGTTTGTTCCCTGTGAAAATGTTTGATTTTATATTATTGGGATACAAGAAGTGTTTTTATTAAAATATACAAAAATTTCACTCATCTTCAATTCTACAGGTTTTGAAATAGATTCATTTGTCCTTACATGTTTCTAGTATTGTGATTGAGTTATTTCCAAAACAGTTCATTTGCATTCATCAAAATCAAGGAGAAAGAGTCTCTCATCCTCAATTAAATTAGTGCTAATCAAAAATAATAACTGTTTTTAACAAAACTCTGGTAACAGATTTGTGTTCAATCTCACACTTTTCTATTTGAAAAAAAAAAAAAAAAAAAAAAAAAAAAAGAGCTTGTTTGCTAGAGGATATGTATGGGAGAAAAGACCCCATCCAGTTATTCTGCAAAACAAAAGAAGTTTGAAGAAAGGTAATTTTCTCCCTTCCCTTCCCTTCCCTTCCCTTCCCTTCCCTTCCCTTCCCTTCCCTTCCCTTCCCTTCCCTTCCCTTCCCTTCCCTTCCCTTCCCTTCCCTTCCCTTCCCTTCCCTTCCCTTCCCTTCCCTTCCCTTCCCTTCTTTTCTCTCCTCTCCCCTCCCCTTGCTCTCCCCTTCCCCTCCCCTCCCCTCCCCTCCCCTCCCCCTCCCCTCCCCTCCCCTCCCCTTCCCCTCCTCTCCCCTCTCCTCTCCTCTCCTCTCCTCTCCTCTCCTCTCCTCTCCTCTCCTCTCCTCTCCTCTCCTCTCCTCTCCTCTCCTCTCCTCTCCTCTCCTCTCCTCTCCTCTCCTCTCCTCTCCTCTCCTCTCCTCTCCTCTCCTCTCCTCTCCTCTCATCACATGTGCTTTGCTAAAGGAAGAGTAAAACTCATGAAGAGTTTCTTCCACAGCTTCCATGGGATTTTTAGTGTCCCCTATAATTTCCTATTGGGAATCTTGGTTTCCATGCTAGGGCAGAAAAAAGTTAACCTTTTCAGCTGAGGGCTGACTATTTGAAAAATGTCCAATGTGTGCCAAAGCAGAAGAAAAAAAAAATAGATGTTGGCTGAAATTTTCTGTTGAGTTTTACAAGGTAGTAGAGCAGACTGTAAGCCGGTGCATTTAGGCGTCTGGGTGGGGAAATGTATGAAAAATGCATGAGAGGTTTGCATAAGAAATGCTGTTCACTGGTGTTTCAGATTCATTATTCTTTTTTTCTTTCTTTTTTTTTTTTTTTTCAATGAAATTATCCTAAGGATTTTTTATGTTTTATTTTTTTAGCTGAAGAGAAAGCACGTGCTCGGTAAGTGAGCTGAGCCGCAGATTTCAGGGTCCTTAAGCACTCATTGACACGAGAGGCGACGACAGCTCTGCAGGAACCTTGATGGGTCTCCCAGGGTTGTTGGTTTTTTAAGCCTGTGTGTTATGGATTTCCACAACAGGTGCTAACAGCTCAAGGCATCTTAATGCCTATTGGATTAAATAATGCACATTGTTAAAATTGCATGAAGTCTCTCCCACTGGGGTAACGCTAACCTTTTTGCGTTTACTTTTTTAAATGAAAATAAAGCATGGATTATAAAAAAAAAAAAAAAATTGATAAAATCTACCCACAGATAAGCTGGTCTGAAATTCTGCTTAGCTTACTCTTCCTTCACGCAAATCTTGGGGATCTTGGGCAGGGCAGACTGAAGAGATACAACCAGAAGAGCATAACAAGGAGAACCATAGGATCATTAAGGTTGGAAAACACCTCCAAGTTCATCAAATCCAACCATCAGTCCATTCCCACCATGCCCACTGAGCCATGTCACTAAATGAGACATGGGACACTGGGACCAAAGCATGGGTTAAATTGGTTAAATATGGGGCCTCTGATGCTTTTGCACCAATTCAGAAAGCATTCACCATCTGGAAGTCTGGGACAGAGTTAGGCTGGAAAGGAAAATACGAGTGAAGAACACACTGCAAAGAGTGGGGTCCATCCAGATCAGGTGGAGGATGTGGGCATAGGAACAGCAGCAGCCCAGTCCTGAAGTGGGCCTTTATCAATGCCCTGTTGATAGCCAGCAGTGAAGCACTGCTGCCCCCCTTCACCATATGCAAACAGTGGTGATTAAGCACCAGATTAAACATCTTCATGAATATTTCAAAGGCTGTTTTTGAAAGTTTCCTGTCCTTTTACACTAATAGCCCCATTAAAACCTGTTTACAAGCCAGTCGTGAGAGTAACTGCGTGCACTTAAAACACGAGAGAGTTCCCCTAGAGGAGTGCTTTCACCACGTGAGAATGGCAGCTGATCAATAGGGATCTTAAAGTAAGACTGTCTGCCTAAACCCCATGGAAACAACCCTTATAACATGGATATAAAGAGCTGGCGAGTGCCCAGCTGGTTAATTAGGGAGGTAAAATGGTAATAACAACAATAATATTTGCTAGGAGGTCCAGCTGTCCTGCTCCTGGGGGTCTGTTTGCCACGGGACTTCTCAGAAGCTGCCTTCAAGATGTTAACAGCAGCCAGGAAAAGGCTGGGGAAAGTTTTAAATAAACTCAACAGCTTGGCTTTTCCTGGATCTCCTTATCTTTTACACATCAGCCCCTGGTAGCACACAGCCAGAGCCTACAACGGGGCTGCAGACACTGCACAATGGCTATCAATAATTCATACAAGATGTAGAAGTACAGTAGAATAAATGCAAGTCATGGATATAGGGTGTATATACCTGTCTGAAGGCATGGGCATATCCAGTTGGTGCTCTGTTCAGTCATTACCCATCCCTGGAGGTGTTCAAGAACCGTGGAGGTGTGGCATTTGGGAACATGGTCAGTGGGCACGGTGGGGTGGGTAAAGATGGGGCTTGGGAATCTTGGGTGTCTTTTCCAACCTTAACGATTCCATGATTCCATGATTCTAAGCTCACAATTTCAATTTATGGTGCTGAGCCCTCTTACATGGAGACTACCCTTAGCTCACCCTCTATTACTTGTCAAACATTATGTTGCAATTACACAATTACACTGCCTTGTTCTGAGATGGGAAGGGGCAGCAAGGCTCCATGAAGGTGCTTGCAGCTCAAAAAAAGGGGGTCAGTTCTTAAATACAGCGCAAAATCTGGGCTTTGTCTTCTCACTGGAAAGTAATCTGCTGACATCAATGGGTTTTGGATTAGGCTCCTGCTGTGTTATTAAGTGAATTATTAATTATTAATAATAACATAACAGAAATCACGCGTTGCCTTATTCAACCATTCCATTTTGTCCTAGGTGGGGGTTTAGGGAAAATACAGTCGCCACGTTTAAATACAAGTGCGGATTGATTGTTCCTCCTCCTTGCTCATTGCCAAGGAGAGTCTGCTTACATAGGGGTGTCCAGCTTTAAATGAATATTGATTGGCTGAAATTCATGCTGTCTGCTCCTGTTGAACTGGCAAAACTAGAAATGTCAATAAAAGTGGATTGAATTTTGAACGATATTAAAACTTTCTGGAGCCAAGATAATCATGATGGAAAAAAGTAATAAATGGCTGCAGACCTTACAGAAGTGAGGCTCTTCCTACTGCTCTGAGGCCCTCTGGGGATAAGGGTGTTTATATCCAACGTTAAAGACAGGTAGAGCTGCTAATGGCCTTTCAGGTCTTTGACTGCAGCACATATAAATAAGCCAAGTGGATGCTCTCACTCAGATCTTCCTAAAACTTGAACAAAATGCAATGACATTAAAGCACTCAGCTCACACATCCTTTTTTATGCTATCTCTAAATGCTTTCAGTGAGAAACTGTCCTATAAGTGAATCCATATTTCCATCTGTCTCATCTAGCAGTTATGTGTACTCCAGAGCTGCCTTCTTTTGCCGTACAATTATTAAATGACAGAACTCAGGTGTAATCTGGGAAGAACTTGAGCATTCAGTGTAAGAAGAGAGAAGTCCACCTGTATGGCTTCCACAAGACAATGCATGACTGATTATACCAAAGAAAGGAGTTCGGAATGCCTTTCAGTTTTGATGTGTACCTCAATCCTGACCTCGAACTTTGAATCACAGCGCCATGGAGACTTAGAATCATAGAACCATAGAACCACAGAATCATTAAGGCTGGAGAAAACCAACCCCAACCCACCTCACCATGCCCACTGACCATGTCCCCAGGTGCCACATCTCCACGGTTCTTGAACACCTCCAGGGACAAAGACTCCACCATTTCCCTGGGCAGCCTGTGCCACAGCAACACCACAATTTCAGAGAATAAATTTGTACTAATATATAGTTGTAGATAGCTTGAAGGTAGTTCTCAAAACCTACCTCTTCTCTGCATTGTCTGCCATGGATTGTTCTTGGGAACTGGACTGTGGCTCTATAAAATAACACCAGGAAATCCATTCTGTACAGTCTTAGTGTTCCTGCTGTTTCAAAGCTGCCAAAGTTTATGCCTGTGTTTATTACATACCAATTAATTAACAATCAGGGGGAAAAAAAAAAGAAAATGGAGAACACTAAATTCTGGGTCAAACTCAGCTGTAATGATCATTTGAAATTCCTGAGGGACCAGGAATAAAGAACAAGTCTTATGGGGAGTGGCTGAGGGAACTGGGTTTGTTCAGTCTGGAGAAGAGGAGGCTCAGGGGAGACCGTATTTCTCCCTACAACTATCTGAAAGGAGGTTGCAGGGAAGTGGGGTCAGCCTCTGCTCCCAGGTAACAGTGATGGGATGAGAGGTGATGGCCTTGTGTTGTGCCAAGAGAGGTTCAGGTTGGATATTAGGAAAAAAAATGATACAACACGATTTGATATGACAGAAGGGTCATCATCCAAGGGGCCTTGACAAACTCTGTAAGTGAGCCCATGTAAACCCTAATGAAGTTCAACAAAGCCATGTGCAAGGTGTTGCACTTGGGTTGGGGCAGTCACATATGTGCATACCGTCTGGGAGAAGAACTCACTGAGGGCAACCCTGCAGGGAAGGACTTGGAGGTTCTAGTAGGCAAAAAACTGAGTATGAAGCAGTAGTGTGCATTTGCAGTCCAGAAGGTCAACAGTAACCTGGGCTGCAACAACAGACGGGTGGCAGCAGGCAGGAAGGGGGTTGTTCCCCTCTGCTCTGCCCTCGTGAGACCCCATCTGGAGCACTGTGTCCAGGCCTGCAGCCCCCAGCTCAAGAAAGATGCAGAGCTGTTGTAGTTGGTCCAGAGGGGACCATGAAGACAATCAAAGGTCTGGAGCACCTTCTCTACAAGGAAAGGCTGAGAGAGCTGGGCTTGTTTAGCTCGGAAAAGAAAAGGCTCTAGGGAGACCTCAGTGCAGCCTTCCAGTACTTGAAGTGTGCTTATAAGCAGGAGGGAGAGTGACTTTTTACACAATCTGATAGCAATAGAACAAAGTGGAACGGCATTAAACTAAAAGATTTGAGATTTAGATTAGATGTCAGTAGGAAACTATTCACTGGGAGGGTGGTGAGGCTCTGGCACTGCTGCCCAGAGAGGCTGTGGATGCCCCATCTCTGGAGATGCTAAAGGCCATTGACGGGGCCCTGGACAGCCTGATCCAGTGCTTGATCCTAACAGTTGGCAACCCTGCCCACAGCAGGGGGTTGGAAGTAGATGACCTTTGAAGTCCTTTCCAGTCCAAGCCATTCTGTAATTCTATGATTTCTAAGCTCCCAGGGATCTTTCATTTTCCGTAGCTTTCCAATGATGCTTTTAGCTATGATTGATCTCTCTCTTATTTCCCACTGCACTATGAAGAAGGGAGCACGAAAGCCGAGCAATGAGGGATTTTTAACCCAACTACATTCTATACAATCTCTTGGAATGCTGGGGGATGAATCATACTCCATAAACACACTCACATCCTTTCCAAGTGCATAAAATGAAGCTTGAAGAAGAGGTCGTATTTTCTCAAACTTGGGTATCTCCGCCGAGAAATATCAATTCAAAGCAGATTGATTTTCAGAAATGCCCAGACTGGACAGATGGGCAGCAAAACAGATTACTCATAGGGCATTCTTATTTGAGAGCTTATCTTTAAATGTTGGGTTACAAATGGCTCTCTGCAGGGTCACTCAGTACTCATCTAACTTAAGACTTCAGATTCCAGGATGCTGGGTGTCCTCTGGCATGAACTTACCATCATACTTCACCCCACAAAACCTGTTATTTGAGGAGTTATTTTGGTGATTCTGCTATTTTAAACCAAAGCAGAGAACTCCATGCTGAAAAACCACAAGATTATTCCACTGTATCTTGAGGCAATGGCTGAAAGGGACACGAAGGACATGGTTTAGTGAGCATGCTGGACATGGGTTGGTGTTTGGAGTCAATGATCATAGAATCGTTTAATCGTTAGTGTTGGAAATGACTACTGGGATCATCTAGTCCAAGCCCAAACCATCACCATCAACCTTGTTGTCTTCTGCAACCTTAACAATTCCATGAAAGTGTTTCCATTGGATTGGTCCATTGAATCCTGGCATGACAGCCTGGGACTTTTAGAACAAATACTTGCCTGGAGCAGATTGATCTGATCATTGCTGACCTGGAGAGCCAGGAATCCCAACAGGTAGTTGCAGTGTTGCTTAAGAAAAGCATATAGAGATCATTAGAAGTTGAACTCAGTGATCCTTACGTGTCCCTTTCAACTCGGGATGTACTGTGATTCTATGAGTCCTGCCTTACAGTCACTGATTTCAGAAGGAAAAATAATTCCCACTGTTTGTAGAAGGCACCACGGAAAGGAGAGCACTGGCAGAGCACTAATACCTAAACACTGCTTGAAAACCACGCTGACAGCCTTTATAAAACCATGCAAATTCCCCCCTTTAAGAAGAAGGGTCTTTGAAAGAGATTTTCCTCTGTAAATTCCTATGTTAAACCCCGAGTGGCCGTGGATTTGGGATTTGCCATTCTCTCCATTTCAGCTTTGAAGGCACAGTTCTACCCAATGACTGCCGGATCCCCCTATTCCTCCAGCTCCAACAGCACTTCAGTGGGAGTCCCAGGTGCATGGAGGAGAAATTTAATGGATTAAACAAACAGAGCAAAGAAAAGGCAACCACAGCACAACTGTACGTATACATGTACATCAATCCACACCGAGATACAGGCAGAGAGGAAACAGCACCCAAACGCATTTGGGAAAAGGTCTTTTTTTCTAAGTTTAGCCTTTTGCAGCAGCACAGTGCACAGCTCCTTTACGGCTGCACCATTTCTATGCCATGGCCAAAGAGAATCAGAGGGAATCCAGAGGAATTCCCACTACCTGTAAGATTTCACCTACACGAGGACACCCAGCAAAATAATACAAATTAAGGTGGGGATTTAAAAGTGGATTAATTAAACGGTGTGAAACCCCTGCGAAGGTTGTTCTTACAATTCAGGTGGTCTTCCTTCCATTTAATTTAGTTCGCTTTGGAAATTAATTCAGATTAATTGTCCTAATGGTCTTTATGTACCTACTCTAGATGAACACCAGGGTCATAAAGAGGATCATAGCCCAGTGGCTTCATGATTGTTTTTAGACTGATACCAGGAGGTTCTGGGGGAGATGGCAAGGAGCCCACAGATTTCCTTCCTCCTGGACTGGATTCTTTATCATATTATTTTGGAAAAATAAAATAAAATGAAATCCTTTGACAACAAGAGGAACAATATCCAAATCTCCTAATTCCAGTCAATCCGTTTCAGCAAGCCTGGAGCCAAAAGAAAATCAAAACTACAAGAGGGGGGCTGCTACTGATGGGGGTGGGAGGGGGTGCTGGAAATTGCCTTAAAGAGATAACTGCTGCAAATCTGCTCCTCGGAGGAGGCTCTTAATAGGAGGTTCTTCTTGAGAGCTCTGCCCAGAGGGTTCTTCAGGAGGGATTTTCTCATTGGCAGCTCACATCTGGAGATTGAAGCCCCTCTGGGAGGTCCCGGCCAAATTTGAGTGGGGGGACAGCAGAGGCACGAATCTGAAATTTCTGATGGGTTCGGGGCACTTTTCTTTGTCAGTCTTTGAAGCCATTGCAAGCGAGGGGATATTTTGGGCTCAACTCTGCTCAATCTTGTTTGCATATTCCCGTTTTGCATGCCAAGTAGGTACAAAAAGAAAAAAAAAAAAAAAAAAGCTGAAAGAAAATGAAATTTCAGTCTGTCCAAAGAGATGAATGCAACCCCAACCCCAGCACGATGGAGCTGTAATAAAACAGCAACAATGCTTATAATGCAAATAATCAAACACTAATGGGACAGAGAAGGGGGCAAGGGGCACTTATCCCCCAGATGTTGTGTTATGGAGCAAAAGTGCTCTGAACCTCAATGGGAAATTCAGAGCCCCCCCAAAACCATTTCAGTGCTGTCTCCCCTGGAGCAGCTGAGCAAAGTGCAGCGTTAAGGGGCTGCAGCATGGCTTTGGGTGGGGGCTGTGGGGAGATTCTGGAGTACCACACACCCCTTAAGCTCCATGGGGAGGGGGGAGAGGCCCTGCAGACCCTTTGGCTTCATGTACCGAACTGAATTTGCTGCTTGGGTATATTTGACCCTGTTTCTTGGCCCAGATATGGTTCAAATATTCTTTTCTTCTGTTAAAAAAAAAAAAAAAAAAGAAGAAGAAGAAGAAGAAGAAAAGGAAAAAAAAAGAGGAGGAGGAGGAGAAAAAGAAAACAGAAAGAAACAAAAAAGAAAGGTGTTTTAAAAGAAAAAAAAACAGAGAAAGAAAAAACAAAGAAAAATAACGTGGTTTTTGTTTGTTTTTTTGTTTGTTTTTGTTTGTTTTTTTTTCATAAAAGTGGCACTGTTTTCTGTACAACGATGACAGACCTCTCCCGGTGAGCCCTGACAGGGAGTTTTGGGGACACCCCAGCCCGGCGGGGACATAGGGCTTGGACATCCCACTGTAGACAGAGTATTGTGTCCCTCCGCATAAACGTGTGACCTGAAGAAGAGGGTCGGAGAATGGGGGTTGTAAATTCGGGAACATCCTCTAAATCTCCTCCTCCCCATCACCACTTTTTTGGGTACCCGTCCCGACGGGGAGGGTAGAGGGACGAGGCCAACACGTCCTTAGGGGCCGGAACCCCTCGGCTGTAAGGTGAGAGAGACAATCCTCCATCCCGTAATACTTTGGTCCCATTCTTTCTTTCCTCGGGGTACGCGCACAGAAAACCGCGCAGGCAGCAGCACTCCCCTCCTCGCAGCCAGCGCAAGGCTGTTCTCTTAATGAATTACTAATGAGTTCAAATTGGACAGCCGGCTTAATTAAAGCGTAGAGGCGCTGTGTTTACCACGTTGTAATTGAACTCATTAGGGCTCCGGCTTTGTGTTTTGAAGCAGCCGCCGCGGTCCGCCCCGTCGGGTGAAGCGCTTTGTGGGAACGGTGGTGGGGAGGATTTGGGGAGGGGGAGGTGTCCCGTCTTTTCTGATCCCATTTCTCATTCCGAGGGGTGTGCTAGGCGGGTAAGGGTGCTTCTGCTGCCTCACAAAATATTTGGGACCCCCATTTTATAGAGAAAGCAGTGAAGGAACATGTATATACATTTTAATTTTTAATTTTTTTGGGGGGGGGGGAGGAGATTTTAGGAAGAGAAGCCCACCCCCGCAACACCGTGTCTCTGATACCCCCATCCTCTCTCCCCCCTCAATCCCCCCAGTTCTTTCTTTATAAGGCGCAGAGTGGGGTACCCCTCCGTCCTCCGCAGCCGTCGGGGCGGCCCTACCCTGAGGGCGGGGGCGGTGGGGCGGGGGCGACCGCGGTTCCCCCCCCTTTTCCTAGAGAGGGGAGGGGGCCGGGGAAGGGGCGGCTTCCTCGCGCCGCTTGCAGGGCTCTGCGTGGCTGCTAGAAGGCGTCCGAGCCCCGACCCACCCGCGGCACATCCTCGGCGGCACGGGCGGGAGAGAAACTTCCACGGAGCCCGACCCGGGGGGGGCCCTGATGAAACTAGGGAGGACAGGTAAGCTGTGGGGCTGGAGGTGAGCTATGGGTTTGGTGGTGAGATGTGGGGCTGGCAGTGAGCTCGAATGGGATGGGGAGGAGGGAATCTTTCGTGGAGGTGGTGATGGTGACAAGAGGGATAATGGCATTTGGGGTGCGTGTGGGTCTGGGGGGTTCTGCGTTTCGTCCTCCCGTGAGTTTGGGGTGCAGTGTTGGGAGGGAGCGGTGCGTCAGAGCTATGCTGTCCTCCTTTGCGTTTCTCGGCTGCCTCGATTTTATTTACTTTCCTTTGGAATCGTGAAGCTGGGGTCAGGTTTGGAGAGCGGTCGGGCGGCACAAGGCTCGGCCGGAACACAAACTTGGGTGGGCACGGGGGGCATTCGGCCTCCGTCCCCTCTCGGATGGGAAGTGAGCAGAGAGGGGTGGAGAGAGGTGGGATAGGGGACAGCGAGCGGCTGTGGAGTGGGATCTCTGCTTTGTCAGGTGCGAGGTTTAACACTGGGGGAAATTTATTTATGCTATTTTATTAATTGGATTTGGGGATTTGGGGTGAGAGAGCTGGAGCACGAAACACGTGCACATGGGGGATGCCCTCTCCACCCAAACCTTTGGCTGCGTGCTTGTTGCACGACTCCTGCCCATCAGCTGCCCCAGAGCAGTGGTCTATAGCATCCCATACACAGCGCTTGTATGGGGGTGGCTTTAGGGAAAGCATGCTCGAGGTGGGATATCCTCTCTGATTTTTGACCATAACCATGAAATTATGGTGGGAAGGGGAAGGGAATATGGAGCTGGAAGGGAACAGAAGTTGTGTTCGGATGTAGAGAGGCAGAAGGAGTCGAGGTGGACCCCGAAGTAATGGGAACTGTCGAGGAGAGCAGTAAAAGCCAGCCGACCCCAATCCCCACAGGTTGTTTGTTCCTCATAAAATACAACTCTCCATAGCAGGAAGTTACTGCAAACATTTATCAATAATGAATGAATCTCCTGTAATAAAATACTCGCGTAATTAGCTACAGGCAAGTGCGTGCATTATGCCAAAGCCTTTTGCAACTCTTTGTTGGAAATCCGACTCAGAAAGAAGAGCAAAGAGTTAGAAATAACAATAATAATTAAAAAAGCAAAGCACCACTCAGCCTTTCCGCATCTTTTTTACACCATTTCTGAAATCCGAACCGTAACTACTCCTAAAATATACCCGACAACTCTTTGGTGAATTCAGAAGAGTCATTAACATTCAGCTTTAAGTGAATGTTAACAGTAAATAAAGAAATCTCTTGATTGTAATCGTCGCAACAAAGCAATAATAAAGCAGTGGGTGGTCATCAGTAATGATAAATGTATCATTATTACTGTGCGTTGGGAAAGGGGTTGGGAAAGTGCTTCAGACTTTGTTAGTGGTGAGCGCGGTGGCAATTCGTTTCTTAGCCTGGGAAGAAAAAAAAAAAGCCATATAATTTTATACACAATTTAGGTGAAAATAAATTTAAATCTGTATATTACATTTTTAATTTCAAGATAGTAATTAAAGCTGCTTCATTATATCTCCTCGGAAACTCCCAGCGCTCATCGTAATTGCCTGATTGCACGAGCTGCTTTCTAAGACACCCAAGGTTACTGGGTTCTGAAAAGTGAATTATTTACTGACGTGATGAGTTTTCGCCCCATCGCATCACGTTTTCTGGGAAGTTCCGATTCGTCGGTCCCAAACCCGGCGATGGAAGTTGGATCCGATGTTCCCTATGAGTCCCTTCCAACTTGGGATATTCCCTGATTCGAAGTTTGTTGCTCTTTGAAACACTCAACACAAACCCGGTCCTGCCGGAAGAAGCTCAGAGCACTTCAATTCGTGCATCTGTAAGCAAAATCAATCGCTGAGGTGATTTTCGTTTGGGATTTATTTATTTATTTTTTTTCCCCTACAAGGGTTAATTCACCCACATCCAAATTCTCAGCCTCCCCAGGCAGGGCAAAAAGCAAATCGCGGATTTTTTGTTTTGCTTTGAAGCACGGAGGAGCTCGGGGCTGGGATGCGTCGCACCGCTCTGCTCCTCGCAGGAGGGGAATGAGAGCCGCAAATTGCAGTTCGGTGCCGGGGGCGGGGGGAGCCTTCCCCGGGGGGAGCGCTGAGCTCTGCACGTACCTTCACCTCCGTTCTGACCGCTCGGAGTGTACTGGGAAGTTAGCAGAGACAAAAGATGCTCTTTATTCCTCCGTCCTTCATCTCGCGCCGATTTTCAGCAGCCGGAGGGGTGGCAAACGGCCCCAAAACGCCCCATCCCCAAACTCTGCCCGTGCATTAAAAGCGCCGGGAGGAGCTCGCGTTTTTCCCCGTTATCATCGTTATATGCGTCTTCCCGAGGCGTCCTCTCCCCGCTGGAAAAACTCCGCGCAGCTCTCTGCCCTTTTGTTGTGCCTAGCTGCGTTATTCAGGAGCGGAGACAAAAGCCCGAAGTGATGCGATCTAAATGAGCTGCGGGCTTTTCCAGATGGGACCACCTCTATTCCAAATGCCCCCTCCGCTTTCTGCTCCATATAATAAAAAGCGATTACAAAAATAATACTTAGCGAAGGGCTTCGCTGGACACCGAACAGCGCAGCGAAAAATACAGCCAGAAGTATTTTTAAAACCCCCTTTGCTACCTAAATTTTGTTGGAAAAAGGGGTTCAGAACGGTACCTTGTGCGCTACTTTCACGGCTGTGAGTTTCAATCGGATGCGGAGGGGTGGGAGGAGGGGATGGACCGGAGCTGGGGGTGGTTTTCTTTGTGGTTTTTTAAGCGCACCGAGGTTGTCTCGTTCCTCGTGGGCTGTTCTCGTATTTAAGCGCTGGGGAAGTAAATAAAGGGCAGGAGAGTGGGATGAGGTGGGTTAAACTTGGCCCCTTCTCTTTGCTGCCTTTTTTTTTTTTTTTTTTTTTTTTTTTTCCACGAAGCAATTCGCAGCGAAGTGGATGTGCTGCTTTCACCTCGTTTCCAAGGCAGAAACGAGATAGAGAAGAGAGGAAAAGGAGCCAGGACTCGTATTTGTCCTTTCCGGGCTTCTGAGAGAAGTTTGTCCGCTTACCCCTCTCCTCTCTAAGCTAACAGTTCCAAACGGCAAAGAACGAAATGAACGGGAGTCGATGAACGGCAGCAGGACAGGAGCCCGGGGCGGCAGATCCACGGGGAAAGAGCACGGACACCCCCTCAAGCCTGGCTGCCCGCCCCGCTCCTCGCCGGGGGTGCAGGCTGGGCTCCGGCCCAGACGCGGAAGTGGCGAAGGGGTCGGAGGCGGCCGGAGCGTCCGGGGAGGGCGCAACCGGCCCGGGGCCACCTGCGGGAGCCGCCCGGTCCCTGGGCGGACGGGGCTTTCTTCTGCCAGCCGAGGTCAAGCCCTACCCCGTGGTACTCCACGAGGTTTCCCGACAGGCTTAAGCAGAGAGAAAGTAGTGGAAGGTATAATGTCACGTCGGTGAAGGGGATCAGCTCATTCCCAGTTAGGAGAGGTCCGCCAAGCCGGGGACGCCGCTGTGGGCAGTTCCCGGTTACCACGCACTGCCCGGCACACTCCTGTCCGTGGGGACTTCTGCACGCACAGCATAAGTCCCCACGGGTTTATGTTTTCCATACAGTATAAATTCAGGAAGCCCTTCAGCTTCTCCTAAGGATTGCAAAGAGGCAGCGAGCAGTTGACCAAACTTTACTTAGCTTTGTGTTTAATGACGGTGGAATGAAAGGCGGGCAATGACTAACGACTTTGCACCGAGTTTGAATTTCAGGCTGCGAGGCCCGAGCTCGGGGTGGGGGCTTCGTTGAAGACGCATCGCCAAACCCACGCATCCCTTTCTTTTACTTCTCCTCCACCGCCGGGGTTCAGAGCAGGGGCCGAGGCTCTCTCTATCCCCGCTTCTCCCGGGATCCGTCGGGGCAAAGCCCTCCGTGGCCCCCACCGCTCCCCGGAGGCGGCTATTGCGGGGAAGAGCTCACCGAGAGCCCGCAGGGAGCGGGCAGCTCCTCCCGGTCCCCCCCGGTGACAGCGAGCGAAGAGAGAAAAGGAGATTTTCTCCTCGACGTTGTCATAGATCAAGCGATGCGTGACTCGGGTTTAAGCAATGAAACAATTGGAATCAATTAGCTGGCGGAGGAGAGTTTGGAAGTGTAAAATTCACGTCAGCCCGGCTAGGAAGCATTGATTAAAATGTCACCAGTGTGAGGTTATGGCCGCGGAAAGCAGCGGGCTCTGCGCAGGAGAGGCTCGGGAAAAAAAATTGGGGGGAGGGGATTAAAGGGGGGAGCCTCTGTGAGACAGGGAGCGGAGTTTAATAAGAAGTGACAGAAGTAATAAGGAGAGGTGAGAATCTTTTTTTTTTTAATTTCTTTTTTTTTAATATATTCATTTTTTCTTTTTTTCTTTTCTTTTTTTCTTTTTTTTTTTTTTTTAGCGAACGGGGGGGCTTCGCCGTTTTGATGCCCGGTGGAAAAAGGAGCGGAGAGAATTCGGGGATCGCCGTGGGTGTCTCTGGGACAGATCGGCGCTGAGGTATTCGCCCTGACAGGTGGGAAAAGGAAGGGGAAACAAAGTGCAAATGTCATGCTTACGTGATATTTGGGGGTTGGTATTGCTCGCGTGGATGGAGAGGAATGCTGAGACTGTTGCGGGTTTGTAAAAAGTTAAAAAAATGGAGGGGTGTGAGGAAACATCGCATAGTCCCTATTTCCACTCCAGGAGAGCGTTTGGGATTCTCTCCCCGTCTTTTAGCTGCTCCCTCAGCTTTTCCCACTGCTCTGCACCGCAGCGAGAAGAACGTCGTGAAATATGCACATCTTTTTTTTTTTTTTTTTTTTTTTTTGGCTGCACTTTATTCACCTGCCTTGGGAAAGAAAATAAGAATAAGGAGCTGCAGACTATTTGCTGGGATTTTTTATTTTTTTTTTCTCTCTCTCTCTCTAATTTGGGGCATCGTGCAATTAGAAAACCCCATTTGAGCCGCGTTAACAGCGAGAGCAGGTTTGGGAAATGGCAGTTTTGAAGGGGAGCACGGTATCAGCATCCTCGCCCGTGTGTGGAATGGCTGCAGCTGTCTGGGGCTGGAAATCAACTTTATCCCCCCCCCCCCCCCCTTCTCTTTTCTCCCACCCCGTAATTTGTAACAATGTTTGAAAACACTGACTGCGAAAAGAAGTGAGTTTTATACTCAGGGAGTACGTTCATTTTCTTGGAGGCAAAGTGGATCATATCGTGGTGGGGAAAAAAAAAAAAAAAAAGAGGAGGAGGGAAAGGAAAACAAAGGAAAGGGAAAAGAAAAATAACGGAAAATGAGAAAGGGAGGGAGAAAGAAGGGGAATGGGAAAACAGAAGGAAAGGAAGGGGGGGAAAGAAAGGAGAAAAGAGAAAGGGGGGAAAAGAAGGGGGAAAAGGAAAGAAAAGTAGAAGGCAAAGGAGGGGGAGGGAAGAAAAGGGGAGAAAAAAAAGAAAGGAAAAGGGAAAAAAGAAAGGAAGGGGGAAAAAGAAAGAGAAAAGGAAAGGAGAAGAGAAGAGAAAAAGAAGGGGAAAAAAAGAAAGGACAGTAGAGGGGGAAAGGAAAGGGGAAAAATAAATGCAAAAAAAAGAATGAAAAGTGGAGGGAGAAGAAGGGAGAAACAAGGAAAGGGGGAAAAAGAAAGGAAAGGAGGAAAAAGAAAAGAAAGGGGGAAAAGGAGAAGAATGGGGGAAAAGAGGGGAGAAGGGAAGAAAACAGAAAGAGAAAAAGAAAGGAAAGAGGGGGGGAAAAGAAAGAAAAGGGGGGGGGGAGGTTAAGGAATGGGAAAAAAGGCAAAAGCACAGCCCCCTTTCTACTGCCTCTTCCCGAGCACCCCGTCCCAGCTCGAGGCTCTTCAGGACGCACTGAGAGCTGCGCGGTGCCCCGGGGCCCCGACGGGGCGTCCCGTTCCCTTCTCGTCCGGGGAGGACCGAAGGGAAGAATGGCGAACGCAGGGGGGGGTGGGGGGGTCCGGCCCTGTCCGCCCCCCCGGGTTCTGACGTCACCGTGCCCACGGGGGGGGCGGCTCCCAGAGAAGCTCGTAGCTCCGCGCTGCCACCGCCTCCTCCTCCTCTTCCGTGCGCGGAGCTCCGCGGAGAGGGCAGGGGCCGGGCGGCCGCGGGGATGCGCGTCCTCTCCGGCGGTGGCCCGCGGAGGTAAAACGGGGATCGGACGGAGAGGTGGGAATTGGGGAGGTGGGGCTGCGGAGCAACCGTGGTGTGCGGTGGTGAACGGTCCTTACGGCGGCTGGGGGATTTATGGGGATGCTGGGTGGGATGTGCGTGGTAATGCAGAGGCAGTGAGTAGGGAATGGGGTGGGAGAAGCGGAGGAGCACTCAGTGCAGAATCAATCTTCCCGCAGACTGCTTTAGAGCAGGGCTTTGTGCGCTCCCTCCCAGCAAATTCGAGGGAGGGCATTTAGGGAGCCGGGCAGCTCAGGGACATATTCCCCTTCACCCTTCCCTCCCCCTTTCTCCTCCCCTTCTCTTGACGGGGCCCCCACTGACAGCTCTGTGTCTCTCTCTTTCTGCCCTGCTGACAGCTCCACATCTCTCATTCTCCCCACAGCTGGAGCACAGCAGCCCCCCTGACATTGAAGAGAGATGGCGACCAGCCCCCTGCCCGCTCCCACGGACATTTTGCTGCCGTCTCCATCCGGCGCATACCCACCGGACCCCATGAGCCAGCAGCAGCGTGCTGGCCACGCCGCCATGAAACCCAACCAAGTGGGGCAAGTGATCCTCTATGGCATCCCCATCGTCTCTCTGGTGATCGATGGGCAGGAGAGGCTGTGCCTGGCGCAGATCTCCAACACACTGCTCAAAAACTTCAGTTACAATGAGATCCACAACCGACGCGTGGCTCTGGGCATCACCTGCGTGCAGTGCACACCAGTGCAGCTGGAGATCCTGCGGCGTGCCGGGGCCATGCCCATCTCATCGCGGCGCTGCGGGATGATCACCAAGCGGGAGGCAGAGAGGCTCTGCAAATCCTTCCTGGGGGAGAACCGTCCACCCAAGCTGCCTGACAACTTCGCTTTCGACGTGTCCCATGAGTGCGCCTGGGGGTGCCGGGGGAGCTTCATCCCCGCCCGCTACAACAGCTCGCGCGCCAAGTGCATCAAGTGCACCTACTGCAGTATGTATTTCTCCCCCAACAAATTCATCTTCCACTCGCACCGCACTCCCGACGCCAAATACACGCAGCCTGATGCTGCCAACTTCAACTCCTGGCGCCGCCACCTCAAGCTGACCGACAAGAGCCCCCAGGACGAGCTGGTCTTTGCCTGGGAGGACGTCAAGGCCATGTTCAATGGTGGAAGTCGCAAGCGGGCACTGCCGCCCACACCCACCGCCACCACTCCTGGGACCACCGCTGTCCCCCAGTGCCATGCGCTGGGCTCGGTGAAGGCAGCAGCCGTGGTGGGGGGTGGCTTGCTGGCCCCACACCTTCTAGCCGCAGCTCCCCAAGAGCTGCAGCAGAAGCGGCCACGCTTCGAAGAGGACGAGGAACTGCACGAGGCTGTGGCAGTGGCAGGAGGAAAGAGCCCCCGGAGCTACCCACTCATCCCGGTGCCCAGCAAAGGGGCTTTTGGAGGAGTGCTGCAGAAGTTCCCAGGCTGTGGGGGGCTCTTCCCACATCCCTATGGCTTCCCTGCGGCTTTTGGGCTCTGCCATAAGAAGGAGGAGGGCAGCAGTGCGGGTGATGCCCTCGGAGGGACGGCGGCCCACAAAGCTGGAGGGGGGACAGCAGGTGGCGGGGGGCTCTCCGGGCTCTTCTGGCCCGGCAGAAAGGATGCAGCCTTCTACCCACCCTTCTGCATGTTCTGGCCACCCCGCACGCCAGGTGCACTGCCAGTGCCCACCTATCTGCAGCCCCCTCCTCAGCCACCTGGAGCAACGCTGGGCTGCGCACTGGGGGATGGTGCACTCCGGCAGGCCTTCCTGGACCTCTCGGAGCCCGAAGCGGCAGCCTCAGAGCCTGCATCGCCCTCTGCCTCAGATGGAGGGAACGGGGCAAGCGGAGCCCGCGTCCCCCCACACCCACTGGAGGCAGCTGGAGGCCATAAGGCTGCCAGGGGAGGCTACCACCACTCCAGCGCCTTCCGCCCAGTTGGGGGCAAGGAGGACTCGGAGAGTCTGGCCAAGCTGCACGGTGGCGGCCCGCATCGCCCTGCATCTCCACTGCAGCTCCTGCTTCCCCCGCCGCCCCCGCCACC